>NC_064851.1:125655268-125790268 GCF_024139225.1 Suncus etruscus
CAGAAATTGCCACTGTCATTTTACCTGTGCATGGACCCAAGTTCCTAAGGAAATGAATCTTAGCTTATGGGAATCTTTCCAGATTTGAGGGAGTCTTGGCTTGCCAAATTCCATATCCTTATTTCCAGGGAATGACACTTAGTATCTTGGCTATAGTACCTTGGTCAACTTTGGTTAGCTTAATTGTAAACAGTTCTGGTGAATCTGTTTACAGCCCAGAAATATCTTTACATTCCTGGTTAGCAGATGAGTCAGGAGTCAAGCAGTCTGCACCTGTTCACCATCCTTACATCATGAATGACGTGTGGTGTTTGAAGTGTAGAACCTTCAAAGTGCAGGTTCCCATAGGTACTTATGAAGGGTTTCTAGTGATACAAAAGGCCCCACTAGCATAACCTTTTCACCTCAATTGTTAGGGCAAAAGTGTTAGCCTGCAGGTTATTGAGTATTGTCAGAAATATTTGCATACAGAGCTAGAATGCTGAAGAATTGGCAGTTTGTTGTACAGTTTAAGTAAATGGTTCAGTCCTCTCCCCAATGCCTGACCTCTCCTTTCAGTCAAGTTCTACATTACTCATCTTGTACTTGGATGTCCAGTTTAGATTATGACAACCTTGTTTTGTCACTTGCCACTTGCTCATGTCCTGTGTGACATAGCTCAGTGTATGCTTTCCTAGTTTAAAATCTGCAGTTGGAATCTTGCCACATGTGTCAATTTTCTGGGTCTTGCTGCTCTATAAACTTTGACTGGGTCATTCTAGAACTGTACTCTAGTGGTTCCCTGTCCCCTTCTAGATACCTTGAAGTTCTAGTGAAATAACTGGTGAGGTATATTTCACTGTTGATACTAATATATATGTGAGTTTTGGTGGTGAAAATAAGGGTGTAGGGTAAAATCTGCTGACAAGACTCAATGGACCTTTTGGGGAAGTGGGCTTAGTGAAGTGGTGGGCAGTGACTGGGAGGGCAATGGAAACCTGAAAAGGATCTGCCTGGGAGCAGAATTGAAGGATATGGAGTGTTTGGGAATTCAAATACCTATAGCTTTAAAAACCAGACAAGAAAGATGGCTCAGTGAAATAATTTTTGCCTTACAGGCGTCAGGCTGCCAATTGGTTCCCTGGCAACTCTCTACACTGAATGAGATCACCAGGCACTGCAGTGTGTGATCCCCTGGTAATACAGAGAAGGAATGTCCAGTGCATTGAAGAAAATTGTGTGATCCTCAAAACTATGGTCACTGCAAGAACAAAAGGAAGAAATAGGGGTGGGGTTGGAAATAGGAAAGATAAGCTCAAGTTGTCATAGAAAGTTAAAAGGTGAATAAGCATCCTATCTAAAGATCCATTTTTACCAAATGCCAGATTTTACAAAACCAAAATGCTTTACACTGCTATAATCAATCCCAATTAGATGCTATGGAAGATGAGTGCAGACCAGGATGCTACACTCTTCCAATAACCCATGGCACCCTTCAAGGTGTGATTTCAGAGAGTCCTGTGGAAGATCCATTGGAAAGATGGAGCAACTCTCAATCATAGCAACAGAGCTGTGACATGTCAGGAACAGCTCAAGCAGGAAGTCACTCCCATGTGTGAGGGGGCACAAATGGTATGGAACTGAGATCAGCAATGAAGGTTCATATACCACTGACTAGACTAAACATTCCTTCCTCACTCTCCCCACAGATTCTTGCATGGTTCTACCTATGGACCCAAAAGTGTAAAAAGCCTGAGGTCATTGCAACTTTGCAGGGATGGATTGGGAGTGTTTGAGTGATACACCAAAGAAGTTATTCCAGGTGCCTAGAATCTTGGAGTTTTCAATTCATTTCTTTTCATAATCCTCCAGCTTGCCCTGGATCTTATCAGCAACTCTATAAACCAGGAACTTATTGTTGTAGTCATCATTTCCTGCAGAACCAGATACAAGTGCCAGCTGTTGAGCCCTTGGGAAGAGGCGGTAATGGGCTATTCTTAGTGATCACATTGTGATGGGTTAGCGACTTGCAGTTCAAGGTAGTGGATGCCCAGAGAACTCAGAATGATAGTGCAGCTTATTGGTTTGAAAGCAGTCCTCATTAACTCATTATATTGCTGGAGAGGCAGTTGCATTTTGGCTCCAGCTTTTAAATGATAGTGGCTCCATTTCCGACTTGCTTGGAAACTATTATTAACTATTATTCCAAACAATACTATTGCATATTTGACAATCCGGAAACCAAATTTAGCAGTGCAAATTATAGACAACTGCTCTCTTATAATGTCACTGCGATGTCCCAATTTTTAAGAAATGGAAGATGAACAAAGCCAGCTCTAAATGTTTAAAACAATATTTTATGTAAGAAACCATTTCCCCCACAAGATGCATAGCTCTCTGAGATGTTCCCAGAGCTCTCTGGAAGATAACTAATGTTTCTTTCAAAGGAAGGGGAAGTTATAGGCCATCAAATATATGCAAAATCCCTGCAAAACTGGAAGTGCTATCAACTAACTGAAGAATTATGTTAAAACTAAGGAAAACTTAAGAGGTAATTTAGGTGATTTAAACACCAGCCTTTTTCCTTCTCCTCCCCAGCCCCCAAGTGCTCATAATGTTGGACTGCCCTTTAGCCTAAGTGATTTTAATGAATGACAAGACATTTTTCTGCTTCTGATCATATCTCAACCTATTCTTTAAAGTAATGATTTCTTGTCAAGACATCTTCTTATGAAGAAGGGGGATATAACCTTTGAAATATATGCCCCAATTCTATACCTTCAGCTATTATGTCTTTATTCTTACAAATAGAAAAACCCAAGAACATTTGGATAATGAAGAGATCTGTTAATAAAATTAGATTGTACCATTTATTAGAATCCCATTGTGTATTTCTAGGCAAGTTACTAAACCTCTCTGAATCTCAGTCTTATCTTAAAATAGAAATAATAATAATGTGATTCTTCATACTAACTAAAAAAAATAAAATAATTATTTTTTTAGGATAAAATAATTTTTGTTAGCTTGTTTTGGATGGGTAGCTTTGCTAGCTTATTTTGGAGGAGTACTTCTAGGAGTCCGAGGACTATGTCAGGGAAATTTGGGAGATCAAATGATGTCAGGAAGAAACCCAGGATCCTGTGCATGACATCCATACACTCCACTCTCTGACACTAAGGATAAATGACTGTGTGTGCATGAGTGGGGTGTGTGTGTGTGTGTGTGTGTGTGTGTGTAGTCTCATACATGAGCATGAAGATTTTTTTCTCCAATGGTTTCTGAGACAAGTAGTCCAGTGAGAAAATTCAACAATAGTAATTCATGAGCCTCCTTGACTTGAGGGATCCTACTGGAAATGCAATTTTGGCAGGGTATCAGGGAGAGAAAGACACTGAAGTGCATATATGGACTGAAAAATCACCATAGTATCCAAGAAATCAAACTAGCACATGCTGACATAGAACTGCTGTGCACCTATTTAAAAAAATTATCTCTTGGGGTACTGTAACCAGGTTATCTTGCCTGAATGTGGGAAAATGATACTCTTAGAAGCATGAAGGATGTAAATGGGAAATTATGATCTTGCTCTGGTGGTGATGTTTAAAGACTTAAATAGCTTCAAACTTAAACAATTCCCATAGGACAAGAAACTTTAGATGATATCCATTGCTTTGGTTTTAAATTGACTTAAAATTACTCCAGAGATCTGGTATACTATAAGCTTTGAAAGAAGTCACATGTTGAGATGCTTGAGATTCATACAAACCTTATTTAATAGGCAACTATCACTTAATTACTATAGAGCTTAGAGTTATCAAAACTATTTTAATTTAATTTTAGTTTTCAGCTGTATAACAATACATAGTAATGTTCAGAGTTTACTCCTGGCTCTGCAAATGAGGATCTCTTCTGGCAGGGCTCAGAGATCCGTATGGAGTGGAGAGGCTGCAGGAGAGGCAAATGCCCTACCTATTATACTATCTCTCTGCCCCAATATGTATACTTTTAATTCTAACAAATAACAATATTTTGAGATAACTTTAAAAATGATGCATTTTAATGTATTTCGTGTTCATTGTCATTGTTGGTTCTACATAGAACAGAAAACAAGAATGGGAGAAGAGTTCTTAGCTCTCATTATTGTCCTCTCAGTGATGCTCTAAAATATTCTTGATGAATAATAAGTTGGCCTCTATTTTATTGTGTTCATTTATTTCAAGCAACTTTTATATTTAGCAGAGTTAACATAAATAGTTTAAAACTGTATTTAATTATTTCAGTGAAAAATAATGTCTCATATTCACAACCACCAATCTGTGATCCTGCTGTCTGGTGACAGTCTATTCCAATCCATGCTTTTTAAATTGTATATATACAATATATATATATGTTTTGGAGACACATCAGTGATGCTCAGGGCTTGATAATGGCTATGCTCTCAGGAATGACTCCTGGTTAGCAGGGTACCATATGTGATGTCAGATATTGTACTTTAGATAGCTGTATGCAAGGTAACTGCCTTACCTGTTGTATTTTTTTCTCCAGTCCCCACTGATTTATTCTTTTAGCTGATTATTTTGGTATGTACTTCCTTATTTCTAAATAATATGCATATATTGCTATTTCTATATTTATCCATTTTATCTCATCTCTTTCTTTACATTATTATAGCAAACAACTGTACTTTGACCTTTTCTCTGATTCTGTTTCTTGAATTTGACAGAAGCTAGGGTGAAATCATATTTTGTATTATCTATTGTGACTATTGTTCACCAACTAAGCCAAGTGGCATTATTTTATAATATTTTAATAATATAATAATATTTAATAATTTTATAATATTTTGTTTGTTTTAGAAATTTTCTTTGTGATATTGAGGATTACACACATGGTTCTAATATGCCCATGTAGTTGTGGTTGCACTTGGTATGTGGGGAAGTGCTGGATTAAACTCAAATCTTCATGTATGCCAGTTAGGTGCTCTGCACTGATCCACATCTTGGGTCCTAGAAAATTTTGTTTTGTTTTTTTTTTTTTTTTTTTTTTTGGTCTTTGGGTCACACCCGGCAGCACTCAGGGGTTACTTCTGGTTCTACACTCAGAAATCGCTCCTGGCAGGCTCAGGGGACCATATGGGATGCCAGGTTTTGAACCACTGTCCTCCTGCATGCAAGGCAAATAGCCTTACCTCCATGCTATCTCTCTGGCCCTGAAAATTTTGTTTTTATTGATGAAGATTAATTTTCAAGTTATCATTCCCTTGACTTTATTCCTTTCTCCCCATTCTGTCAAATGCCTCCTGTTGTTTTCTTTTTCTCAAATATCTTTGATATCAGTCATTGCATTGGGTTTAGACGTCATTCCTCTTTGAGGCCTGGATCCTCCTCCGCAGGTCCTGAGTTGGTTGTATTATTGGCCTCCTGCCCAGTAGCATCCTGAAACTTGCATCACTCTCTTCCTCTGTCTTATGTCTTCATCTTGTCCCACTTCCTTGTTCTGAAGCACATTTCTGGGAGCTTACCAAGAAGAGGTATACTGAAGGTCAATTTCTTACTTTTTCTATTAAAAAATCTTACCCTTATACTCATACCTGATAATAATAGTTTTATTAGTAAATTCTTTAAAAATTTTGAAGGTACAGACCAGACAGTACAGTAGTAAGGTGCTTACCTTGCATGTGGCTAATGTAGGCTCAATTCTCTGTATCCCATATTGTCTTCTGAGACTTTAAGGAGTGATACTGAAGAGCAGAGCCAAGGGAAAGCTGGAGAACAGTCAGGTGTGGCACAAAAATAAGGCAAGAAACTGAAATGCTTACAGGGCTATTTATTTATTGACATGACTTGACATGTCACATTGCTTTAATCACATTATTATTTTTATAATATAAATATGAATTTTATATTATAAATATATGCTATTTATAACATTTTAATAATAACTTTATAAAGTGACATGTTACATTTATTTATTGACATGATATTAAGTGACATGACTTGATGTCTCATATTGTATACATTTAAGATGTAGAACATGTTTGATTCATTTATATATCCTAATTTGGTTGCTTTCATTTTATTTAATGATAGTATATAGTCATGATGCTGTGAATTAGTACTCTAGTGTATTTGCTGCTGCTGATAAGCTTGTTCCTTTTACTCACAACAGAATCTTTCTCCTACCCCCTTTCTCATGGTAACCAACACTTTATTTTATGTTGTTGAAGGCTTGGTTTTTCAGAGTCCACAAATAAGTGATATCATGCATCAATTGTTTTTCCCTGTCTTCTCTCACTTAACAACATACCCCTAAGCTCTATCCAATTGGCATATATCCTCTTTTATCATAGTTGAATAATATTTTTATCATAGTTGAATAATATTCTATTATTAATTCATTCATCTATTGATAGCCATTTGGGTTTTTCTACATTTGACTAGTGAAAATAATGCTGTGATAAACATGTATTGAATATGAGTCACTGTAATCCTCACTTCCTTTGGATTCATCTGCATAAGTAAGTTCCTATTACTTTTGTGTCTTCTAGCTTCCCATGTAGCTGTTGAGCATGAAGACGCTTTTTGATTTCATTTATTTTGCATGTGACTTTGTTTTTTTTCCTAATTGCTATTAGTGCCTTCCTTTTCACTCCCAGCCTTAGTCCTTAGTCATTGCTATTCATTGTGCTGAGCACTTTGTGGTTATTTTTAAGCTAAAGATCTATATTCTTTAGTTCTGGGAAGTTTTTTTTTTATTATTTCTTTGATGATTCCTTCTCTTTCATTTTCTTCATTCTTTTCTTAGAACCATTATTAGTTGATGTCAGACTTCTGAATTAATTCTCTAAATTTCTTATTTCTATTATTTTTTCCTTTAGTTGTACTTTTTTTGATATTTCCTCAGATTTATTTATCATTTCTCTTACTAAAGGAGCACTTAAAACTTAATGTTTTATTTTTCAGCAAATAATACAGGCTCATGTTAAAAATCTAAAACTTACAAAAGAGAAGGGGGATATAGCAGTAATCTATCTTTCTAGCTCTCACATGTCAGCTATTGTATTCACCTCCTTAGAACAGAAGAGAGAAGCATGGGATGAAAATCATGCAAATTGATTTACTGAATAACTAGAACTTCAAATCCTTTTCCTCACTCTGCTCCTATAATGTAATCACTTAGGCATATACACTCCAAAGAGGAAGCATGGTAAGCAAAGTAGCTAGGACAGGGAACCTGTCAATAACTTTGGGTTCTTCCTCCTGAGGTGGCAACATTCCTTAATGTAGACATTAAATATCCTGTTTGTAAAATGTAAATTTAGCTGCTATCACATAAAAGAAGTATTGAGAATGAAAATAAAGGAGTTAGGGAACATTACTTCCATATTCAGTATAGAAATTTCTACTTGATCTTGCTATTTTCAGTATAAGAATCAGTGGTAACCCTCGACAAACCTGATCTTCCAAGTCTCTATTGAACCCTTTATAAGGATAAAACTTTACTTTTTCTTCTGTTGGGTTGGGGAAGGGGAGGTCAGGTGTTGAGTAGAATCAGAAAGTCAACTATTGTTTCTATACTTTTGGTTGCTAATCTTTATTGACTTATTTTCTATCTATGGATTTTTTTTGTTATTTTTTTTGTTATTTCCATCCATTTCTTACCCAGTCTACCTATTTTGTACTTCATTTCAGTTTTAGAATTTTATATGGTAATTTTATTTAAAAATATGGGCTTTAATTTGGCTGACTACATTAATTTCAGTTGTATAACATAATATATACCTATTTTCCGGCATATAAGATGACTTTTGAAACAAAGGTCAACCGAAAATTGGGGGTAGTCTTATACGCTGAGTTTATCCCGAAAAATGTTTCAATATGCCACTAAACGAAAATTGTCTGAATATTGCCACAAAACGAATTTTCCAACCTGATCCTGCACCAATCACTGCAAGGCTGCTCGGACCACCTCTCTAACTCAGCCACTCCAAGCAGGCTTTTTATGCATGCAAATTAGACAATGTACTGGACCCGATTCTACACTGTAAAAAGCCTGCTCAGATTGGCCAGAGTCAGAGAGGAAGTCTATTACAGTATAACCTTTGAACCTTTGCTTGCTGTGACTGGCTCACTGTGGTACATACAGTTGCAGCACAGGAACATTCTGTCTAATACAGAGAATATAGGCCTAAACTATGTTTTAACTGCAAAATTAGGGGGTCGTCTTATACTTCCAGTCGTTTTATACGCCGGCAAATACGGTACTTAATGTATGTATATAATGTATAATTATAAAATAGATATATATCTATAATATAGATAATCATATATAATATATATTACCATACTATGTATGGTCAGCACACACATATACACATACAGTTACAATATTTTCTCATGTGACAAAAACATACAATATACAATGCACTAAACAGCATTACTAACTAGAGTCACCTTGTAGCAAATTGGTTCCCTAGGACTTATTTCCCTTAGAACTGGAATTTTGTACCCTTTTTCCTTCTTTACTTATTTCACCCACTTCAGCCCATTCCTGCCTCTGGTATTCTCCATATTTTTGGTTTCTTTTGGAGACTTATTGATGTGAGATCATATAGTATTTATTTTTCTCTGTCTAATTTAATTTAACATAATACCCTCAAGGTTTAATCATAATTCAAAATGTATTATTGAATGATATTTCATTGTTCATGTACACATGCCTTTTTGTAAAATTCATTCTTCTGTTGATGTACCTTTAGGTAGTTTCCACTTCTTGACTCCTGAGAAAAATGTCACAATGAATAGGGGTGGAGAGGTGTGATGTGACTCTACAAGCCACTGGTTTTATTTCCTGTAAATAAAGGAATAAACACCCCAGAAATAAAATGACTGAACTGGTTTAAAAAATATTTTTCTGTTTCTGCTGAAATTTTCTACCTTTATACTTGTTATGTCTATTTTTCCTTTATAGAACCTACTTATAATGGCTGCTTTAAAATCCTTATCTGCTCCTTTAAATATCCAGGTCATGTCAAGGTTAGTTCCTGCTCATTACTTTTGCTTTTGCATATGACTCACATTTTCCTGTTTCTTCATATGTTTGGATATTGTGACTGTTTTGTTGTGGATAATTTGTAAGACTGTTGTGTCTTTTCCATTATTTCTGTTTTTAATCACCTTGGTGGTATTCAAAGCAAACATCCAGATTTGGGCTGATAGCTAACACCTTCTTCCATGTCTCATGCTTTTCTTGAGCTGGGCTGTTTGCCTTCTATACCATTCACTCATTTTCACAGTTTAATTTCCTCCTTTCAAAAGTCAGCTCTTCCCTATGAATATGCCTATTTTTGCTCCCCCCTCAAGAGCCTTTCTATAGTTTTTTTCTGCAAGAGTTTCTTTAGTGTTTATCATTGTTGTTGGTAGGAGGTTCAGAAAAAACCTGAACTCTACTGTATCTGCTGGGACTCCTTCAAATGGCTTTAAAAACAACGTTTTGGTGCCTGAGAGATTGTGCCTTGGGTAGGGTGCATGATTTTCATATAACTGATTCAGGGTCAATCCCCAACACCCCATATGGTCTCCTTAAACTCTCCTTCACAGGAGTAAGCCTTAAGGACAGTGGCCTTGTTTCCACCCAACCCAAATAATAACAATTTAAAAAAGTTACCTTTTCTCTCATTTTTTTTTTTTTGGTTTTTGGGCCACACTTGGTGATGCTTGGGTTACTCCTGTCTATGCACTCAGAAATCGCTCCTGAATTGGGGGTCCATAAGGGAAGCCAGGGGATCGAACCGAGGTCTGTCCTAGGCTAGCTATGTGCAAGGATTACACCCTACTGCTTGCGCCACTGCTCTGGCCCAAAATTACCTTTTCTAAGAAAACGTTCTCTTCTTATTTGTGATATCCTATATGTGATATTGTTATTGTGATAGATAAAGGCTGTACTGTTGGGTGTCATGCTCACTAATACTGGGCTGTGGTATTCTTGAAGAGTGCATGCTTTTGTTGTTAATTGCTTCTGATTTTTGGGCCATGCTCAGCAGTGCTCAGGGCTTCTCCTAGCTATGAGCTCTGGGATTACTCTTGGTGGTATCGGGAGACCATCTGGAGTGCTAACATTGAACTTGAAGGCCATGGGCAAGGCAAGTATCCTACTTGCTGTACATTGCCCCCAAGAACATATGTGTTTGGGTCATGCTGCTAAGGTGGAATAATGGGGCCTTGTGCCAGGGATGTAAAACCAGGAAGTTTTGCCACTGAGTCATGCCAGGCCCCTCAACAATTGAGTTTGTGTGTTTTAGGCCACACCCTGTGATGCTTGTGGATTACTTCTGGTTCAGTTCCTAGGGGTAATTTCCAACTGTGCTTGGGGGATTATGCAGTATTACAAATAAAACTGTGATCTCTACATGCAAAACATGTAGTCTTTGAGTTATTTCCCTGGCCCCTAACTTTTACTTCTTTTTGTTTGTTTTGGGTCACACCTGGTGTCACTCAGGGGTTACTCCTGGATTTGTACTCAGAAGTTGCTCTTGGCAGGCTTGGGGATCATATGAGATGCTGGGATTTGAACCGGGGTCTGTCCTGTATTGGCTGCATGCAAGGCAAACACCTTACCACTGTGCTACCGCTCCAGCCCTGCTAAACAACCTTTTAAAAGCATTTTATTGTTATTGAGTTAACATGGTTTACAATAGTGTTAATGTTTATACTTTAGATGTACAAAGTTACTATATTTCTACCACCACCAAAGTGTCATAGATCTTCCACTATTGCCCTTATGCCATTTTTAGTCCACCCAATATCTCTCTACTAAATTACCTTTCAAATATTTATATTTTCAGCCATTAACTCTACTTCTAAAGTAATTTGGTGGACCCCATTTCTGAGAATTTTGGAAGATTCTGAAAAGCAAATGACAAAGTACCACTTAGTACATTTAATATCCAAATATTAAATAGTATATGAACAAAGAGGGAAGAAATAGAAAGTTACATTATGGGATACTGTGAATCAAACATAGTTCTGTCATTCTTCCAATGATTCTCAAAAAGGCCCTAATTCGATTTTCTCAACATCAGGTGAACCCAAAGTAAAGGTGTCATTAGTCACCTTTAGAAATAGTGACTAAGAAAGAACTAACAGCAGGGGTACTTGATCAAAAGGCAGATTTATGAATCTTTCCTCAGTCTTCCTGAACCAAAATGCAGGGGTGAAGCCCGAGAATTTGCAGTTCTTGAACACTCAGAAGGTCCTATTGTTGTCTGAGCAGGGGAGCCAACAAACTGGACTTTATCGTGACTCTAGCTACACAAGCTATAGAGACTGCTGGGAGGTTAGTTGCTAACCAGACTTGGGACTCCTATTGCCAGTCATGCAGTACCTGTTTTTGAAGTCAGTAAACAGACCTCAGAATGACCAATGCAAAGAAGCTGGAAGCATACTGTAAGAGAGGAAATGGCTTTTGGTTCTTCCCCAGGTCAGTATAAAAGGAGAGTTTCATTTAGTGCTAAACTTTGAAGGGACTGTTACCATCCAGATGGTAAATTCCTATAGAGAAGTCACTCCAATAGACAACAAAAGGGATTCCTTGTGTAGAAGGACATAATCTTGTTGAAGTCCTCTCTTGGTTTCACTACCTAATATTCAGTGGAACAAAGTGAATAACCCTGTATCGAAGGATAGAGCACTGAGCAGAGCGTCTTACATGCAGATTATGTGGGTTTGATCCCTCTATGGTCCCTTGAGCCCCACTTTTAGTGATTCTTGAGCACAGAGACAGGAATAAACTCTGACCACGACTGGGTGTGGTCCTCACCTAAAGATGGATAGTTTTGCTCTGGGAGATAAGAATCTCAGTTACTTCCAGATCTTTCAAGCACAATGGAAAGCTTGGCAAAAGTTTTTTTTCCTGGAAATTACTTTTTCTTCCTTTATGACATGCTCAGAAGCACCAAGAGATGTTTTTGCTCTGTTATATTTATTGAATCGGGAAAAACTTCATTTTATTTTCTTTTTAAAACATTTATTTAAAGATACATGATTTACAAAGTTATTGATATTTAAATTTTGAGGATATAATATTTGGATATCAATCTCACCACCAGTATCAATTCCCATTACCAGTGATCCCAACCTTTATCATCCTCCTCCTCCTCCACCAACTCCTGTCTCCATCATGTGCTTTTCATTTTGACAGGCAAATTACAGAGTTCAGTAGTTGCAGCTTAGATTTCATGTTTTCAGTGTTGAGTCTTTACTTTGGATATATTGCTATTCCACTCTTCCACATCACCAATATAACTGATGCCCCAACCCCTGTTCACCCAGCATAGTATTCTATTGTGTATATATATACATCTTCATAATCCAGTCATCTGTGATTGCACACCTAGGTTAATTTCATATCTTAGCTATTATACTAAGTGCAGCAATGAATAAGGATGAGCATAGAGTCTCTTTGAATGAATATTTTTAGGTCCTGGTAGACACCCAAATGTAGAATTACTGGATCGACATGGAAGCTCAATTCTAAGTTTACTGAGGACTCTCCATACCATTTTCCATAAGGGTTGAACTGGATGACATCCTACCAGCAGTGAAATAGAGTTTCTTTTACACAACATTCTTTCAGCAAAGATTGTTCCTACTAATTTTGATATGTGCCATTCTCACTGGTGTAAGATGATATCTCATTGTTGTCTTGATTTTGATTTCCCTGGTAAGTGATACTGAACACTTTTTCATGTTCTTATTGCTGATCCAATTGTCTTTCTCTGAGAAGTGTCTTTTCCTCTCCCCATTTATTTGAATCTTTTTATTTTTTATTGAAGTGTAATTGATATTCACAGTATATTACTCTCAGGTATACAATACAGTGATTTGACATTTGCATACATTGTAAAATAATTGCCATAATATGCCTCTTTGTGATGCTTTCACAGCAATATTTAAATTTACAATACAAATCGTTGACTAGTATTCTCATGTTGTGTAGAACACTCTAGTAACATTTGATGATTGGAACTTTGTGTCTCTTGACCCTCTCCACCATTTCACCCTCCCCATGTCTTCTTTTTTTGCAATAGTTCTTTGTTGATCTCTCACTGTGTACTAGACAACCTGCTAGTTCTTAGTAGACAGTGATAAAGACATGAGACATAACATGGTACCATCAGGAGAACATAGGATCAGTGAGATATACAACCATTACACAGATACTCTCATAGACAAGTACAAGCTAAATTCCAAGTAAAAACATGGAAAATAAAAGAAAGCATGGGATAGAGGAGAGTGGTGGAGTATGAATAAGAAGGAATCTCTAAGGTGGGAAGTCACATAAGATACCTGAAGGCTGATTAGAGCTCAGTAAAAGAATTGGGATAGTGGGATGCAGAGGGCATTACAAGCAAGTGCTTTCATTCCCAGATAGGTATTGTTTAATTTCTTTTGAAGGGAGAACAGTATATAAGTGTTTTCTATTGTTATTGTATTAGCATGCTTTACAATAGTGTTAATATTTAGGCTTTAGGTGTACAAATTTACTATGAGACCACTCAAGTGACAAAAACGGCCACTACTGTCTTTATGTCACTTCTAATCTGCTGCATCCCTCTTTCTTCCCCCATACCCTATCATTGGTAACCTCAAAGTTTTTAATATTTTTTTAAAATATTTTTAAATTAAATAATTTATATTTTGACCAAAGTGGATTAAAAATCTTTCACAGTAATATTTTAGGTACATAGTGACATTGAATCAGGGGCATTTCCACCACCAGTGTCATCCTCCCTCCACCCCTGTTTCCAGTATGCATCCCATATCCCCCTCCTTTGACTCCCAGGCTACTAGTATAAGTGGTCCCCTCTGTTCTAGCTTGTTGTAGATTGGGTTTCAATTCTATTGTTGTTGGCTTTGGATTTGATGTTTAAATATGATCATTTTATATTTCTACTCAATGTTCATACAACTGTTTGATGTTGGTACCCTCCATTATTTTCCCCTCAATTTGTGAGGCAGAACAAGATTGTTCAAGTTATGTGGTTCTATTTGGAGGAAAGAAATAAGGGGGCAAAATAAAACAAGCAAAAATGGGAGGAGTCCTTCTAGAGGCTATAAATATCACTTTAAGAGAAGAAAGGGAAAAAGGAAGAAAAACATAAACAATACAAAAAAAAATCAAATGAAAGAACCCGAAAAGCACCACAGCAATAAAGACAATAACTAAAAAAAAAAAAAAAATAACCACAGTCCCAGAATAAAAACAAAACAAAGCACAAAAAAAAGAAAGAAAAAGAAAACAAGCAAAACAATAATAAAAAAAAATAATTTGGGGCCGGTGAGGTGGCTCTGGAGGTAAGGTGTCTGCCTTGCAAGCACTAGCCAAGGAAGGACCACGGTTCAATCCCCTGACGTCCCATATGGTCCCCCCAAGCCAGGCACAATTTCTGAGCGCTTAGCCAGGAGTAACCCCTGAGCACCAAATGGGTGTGGCCCCAAAACACAAAAAAAATTGTGCTTTTTTTTTTTGCATAGGCACAGTAAATATTGGGGAGATTAGGAAGGGAATTCCCTTGGCCTACGAGATACAGGGTTTCTCTGCCCTTGAAGCATACTGTCATGGGAGTAACTATAGACTTCATACATGCTCTTTTACTCTCCCGTAGGCCTTTTGTGATGTCTGGAAAATTTCCGCTCCATCGTGGATGATAAAATCAGGCCTCTGTAACTAGAGATATTGGTATTTGCACAGGTCATAGGATGGAGACTAGAATGAAGTCTTTCTTTACATTTCTAGAACTTCTGCTCCATCACTGTAGTTTTAATCAGTCTTCTGTAGTTGGTGGTCTCCCCATTTTTGATAGGCTTTTGAATTTTTTTTTTACACTTTTTTTTATTTAAACATTTTTTGAATTTTTAATTGATCTTTGTGAGTACTTTAAATTTAGTATATAAGTCTTCATCTGACGTGCTGAATGCAAATATTTTTTCCTGTTCAATTAGCTGTCTTTTAGTTTTAGCCTGTGTTTCTTTTGACAAACAGAAACTTTAATTTGATGTAGTCCTATTTGTTTGATTTTTGTTACTTTGTCAGTGGTATCAAATCATTGAAGATGCCATTGAAGTCAAAATATTGGAGTTTTGATTTTCTTTAATGTACTTTATAATGTTCTGTTGGATATCATGGTCTTTTATCCAGTTTGAAATGACTTGTTTAAGGTGTGAAATATGGATTAATGTTTAATATCTTAAATGTAGTTATACAGTTTTTCAAACTATTTGTTGAAAATTATAACTTCATTTTCTACTCATGCCTCTCTAGCTCACCAATTTAGATCACAATAAGTTTTCTTCTGGATAATTTAGTGTTCCATGAAAAGGATCCTTTTAGGTATTAGGATATGCACTTTGGTAATAAACTCCAGTCACTATGAGGCAAACTACAGAAGATGTGAAAATCGTTTAAAACTTTTGATTTCTGGCTGAAATAAAATTTGAATATCATTAGGGTTTGAGTCAAAACCTTGGCTTCATTCATTGATCTGGCATTCAAAATAATTACTGTCTCTGATCTTGTTATTCTACAGGTTATTTACTCTTAAATACTGATATAATATTAATTAATCTGTTCCTACCTAACATTTTGGAATTTATTAAATTTTCAAACAGATTGACTATCTGGAACTCAGAAATTATCGTTTTTTAGAACTCAGAGCACACAATTCTCTCTCCCAGATCTCTTTCCTATAGCAGAATAGTTACTTAGCACTGCAGATATTTTCTTATTTTCTTCCTTCTTTCTCAATGAATGTTAGTCTCACTTCAAGATGAGGTATTGAAGATGAAAAGCTAAGCCTGATGCTAATGTGTAGATCCACAGACCTTTTTTGCGGGGGGGCAGGGACTCTAATTCAGGACTGTACAGTTCCTACTGGTGGAAGCCTTCAATCTCTGGAGTAACTGCACACTTAGATGGTCTTTGTAGAAACCAAGAAGAATTTGGGTTTTTATTCTCAACTTACTTAAGCACTAAGTTAAAAAGTTGCTGACAATAGAGATTTAGGCATACAGTGTTCCAACACCAATTCCAACTCTATTGTCCATATCCAGAAGTATTTTTGAATAACTTTTATTATTCCAAAGAGAAACTGTAAATTTCCCCCAAATTATATCATGTCAATTAACTAGAATTTCAGGATATATTGCTTTTGACTAGAGTTTAGTTAATTTGGTTTGATAACATTGATTTTCTTGCTGATGTGAAGATGTGATTATAGTTATATATGTATCAAATGATTAAAATATGAAAATAGGTTAATTATATCTTAATACTTAAAGTTTTATAGCAAAATATTTATAAAACCCAAAACAAATCAGAAGGAAATTACAAAATTATATAGAAATGTATGTATAGATCTTAAAAAGTATAAGACATAAAATATATTTAGACTAAGTAGAGAGGGCTAAACTCGGAAAGTATCTAGTTAACAAATTTCAGGGATCACATATTCTGTATATTTTTATCTTTTTAAGAAATTTTTCAATTGTCTTGAGAAAAACATAAATTCTAGTTCACTTTTTCATTCCTTTTGATATAACTTATGACTATGAATCAGTAACTAGCTAATGTCTACCACAGAGAGATATTTAGTATGAATGACATTTGTTGCTTTTTTATTCATTATAAGTTGATTTCTGTGAATTCTATTGGATATTTTAAAGAAGGCATTTGAAAGCATCACCTCCATTACACTGACAAAGAAAAAAAGAGCTAAGTTTGATTTATTAGTCTGCAAAAACTCAGTAAATCTTTTCCCCAGAAGCTAAGGAAACAATAAAGGCAGTTAAAGCTGGTTTGGAAATTATCCATGGAAGCAGAAGTTCTTTTCTGATCATTTATGAATCATTGTTGGAAAGAAATTTCTTTGAGGAAGTACTCCATTCACTTCCCTGAACTAACTCTCTGGGTGGGGTTTTCATAATTATGTTATACTCACTATGACTTTGAACTTCACTTTTCTGACTCACCTTGTTCTTACTACTTTAGATACCAGCTCTAGAATTCATATGATAAAGGGCAGTGATTGAAATAATTCTTTCCCCAGGGCATGGTCTTTCAAGGTTACACAGGTTGAAGAATTGGAACAGGAGTTGCTGAGTTCAGATCACTTTTTTCTCAAGTCTATTTGGGTTTCAGTGATCATTCTGGAATAGTTCTTAATACCACTTCTATTCTCTATGGAGAGGCCAGCATCATTCCACACTGTTGTGTCTATGCTGTTGCCCTTATGCCCTGATGGAGGTTGCTCATGAACTTCAAGGTAAGGCCTAATCTGCTAAACACTCATCAGTGGACTTTCTTGGAATGAGCAGGTGTCCCATTAGAGTTTATCACAGAAAAAACATACCTAGGACTTAATCTGTCTATTTCCTAGTGTATAAAGTTAGGGAAGAATAAATGATCTCTGAGGCTCTTCCATGAACATTCCACCTTTCTATCACTCTGCATTTTCTGGAATAGTAAATCCCTCAACGATTGCTCTACAACCACACTCTATTTTTACTTTTTGTGCTCAGAAGTTACTCCTGGCTCTACACTCAGAAATTACTCCTACTATACTTGCAGAACCATATAGAATTCTAAGGATTGAACCCAGGTAGATGCATGCAAGGCAAACACACTACCTACTGTGCTATCATTTCATCCCCAAACATGCATTTTAAAAGAAGATACATAACTGGAAAAGGAATCAAAAGGAAAATAGTTTTCTGTTTGCTCAAGTAGAAAAAAAACAACCAGTTCTGACACATGTGCCAGCATTTTGCACTGAAACTTTTTTATTCCAGGGACTTAAAAGGTCAATGATTACAAGATCTTAATTGTGCAACTACCCATGTTCTCATGTGCTTTTACAGTTCTTAGCTTTCTATTTGTCTTTCTTGTGACTCTCTACCCTGCATAGATGTGGGGGGCTTGATATCCTCTCTACGAGCACTCTAAGACATTTGTATTAATAATATAACTGCTGTTTCTATAGACTTTATGTCAGCCCCTATTGTTTTAAGCTTATTTTATTTAATCTTCGCAACAACTTCCCGCTTTATTCTTGTTCTTATTTTGAACATAAAGAAATAGCAATTTGTTGAGAGAATGAGTAATTTGTCCAAAGTCAAGTAGGCATGGAAAACTAGGATTGAGGTTCAAGTGCATTTTGACTGGAGAGTTTATGTTCATTACAATTTTTCACTGTTTCCTTCCTTTTGCTCAAAGAATGAATACTTTGTGCTCTGCCACAATGGAAGAGTGTCATTGGAACAAACCTTCTTAGAAACATACTCCTTGATGGAGAGAAGGGGCTTAGAAATGGGATTCTTTGGTCACCTTTACCAGCAAAACAGAAATACACAACTCAGTGACACTTACAAATATTGGAAAATGCATGAACAGAAAAAAATTCACATTTTATAAAGCACATTAAAGCCATTTGATAATTAGTGAGCTCATTAAATGGTTACTTCTTCAGGTTGGGGAATAGGAGTTGGAGTGATAGAGAAGAAGAGAATAAAGCTTTAGGTTCATTGATGATAATGTGGTCTGAACTGAGCATATACACAATTTTCTATGAGTTGCCTTTCCCATCCTCACTCAAAACTACTATGAGAATCAGGACAAGAGAGAAATGGATCAGGCTGGGGCATAATTTGGAATGGCAAGGAAGGTGAGAGTGAGGGTATGTTTCTTACTTCCAATTCAGATAGACAGGAACTTAGAATAAAGGAAATTTAAACATCATCTATACAGAGCCATGTGGTTGGATTCTTGAAGACAATTTATGCCAGAGGACTAAAGCATAAAAGTCTTATCTTCCACATATCAACAGAGAAACAGTTTCAGAATGTGCCAGCTAGAACGTCAGCCAAAGTGATATTACAATAGAAGAATTAAGTTCAGAATAAAATTCAAGATGGTGTGATTGATTTGGGATAGATCCCAAATGGCAAATCAATTTTCTTCACACCTGACCAAGCTGCTTATCCAGGTTAATCTGACTCAGCTGGTACTCACAGGGTTTCTCTTGTTAAAATATGTGTAGAGTTCTTGATCAATATTTTTATCCCTTTCATTATTTTGCCTAAGCAGGAAGTTTGAAAGGCACTAAATAAATATGTGATAGCCATCACTGATGTTCACTACTATTAAGAAAGACATGCTAAGACTATACTTCCAGGGATCATTTCTATAGTATGTGACTAGAGAAGTTTCTCTGATCGTGTAGAAGCCACCCGAAGCCACTGTGAGTCATAGCGTCCTCTCCTGAGCGTGAGGCCAGCTCTAAGTGTTGCTTCTGTGACTGCCTTTGGCCATTGGTGATTGTTCTTCCCTTCCTTTTGAAGGGGTAGAGGGAGAGGATGAAAAAAAAAAAGAAAGAAAGACATGCTTTGACTCTTCAAATGTTTAGTGATGAAATTAATTTTGGGATTCTTGTTCTAGATTATCGTGGCTTTTTATTTTATTCTCATTCTACCTATTTTTGTTATTTTTAGGCCACACTCAGTGGTACTCAGGGATTTCTCCTGGCTCTGTGCTCAGAAATTACCCCTGGTAGGCTCAGGGGACATATGGGATGCCTGGGATCAAACCCATGTTAGCCATGTGCAAGGAAAATGCTGTGCTATCACTCTGGACCCTCTAGTTTTAGCTTTCGTGTTAACTAGCTATACAACTGTGAGCCTCATAACCTACTGTTTTTTTTTTTTGGGGGGGGGGTCCTCATTTGTACAAAGGGGAGAGGGCTATAATTTCCAAAGAATTTCCTAGTTGAGGATACTGTGGTCAATTTTCTTCTAGGAACTTCCAGAACATTCCTTGCTGGGAGGAGGCACAGACAAACAATGTAGCTGTGTATTTCAACTGCTCAGCTTTGCAGAACTGTAGTTTTATATCATACATAAGTGGACAGTGAGGTACTTACCAGCTAAATGCCATGTAGAGTAAGACAGCATTTTTTAGTGCTTTCATCTGATTGGAGAAAGAATACAAAGAGGTTAGTTTGTCACATATTAAGTGCTAAGTTTAGATAATTCCAGAATGCTGTTGCTTCCATAGTCATGGGTGGTGGTCAGGGAATACTCAGATGGGAGAATGTGTTAACTTTTAAAGGGAAGTAGGAGTCTAGCAGCAGGGCTGAAGTGATACTACGGAAGTTAGGGTGCTCACCTTGCATGTGGCTGATACAAGTTTGATCCCAGCACCCCATATGGTTCCCTAAGCCCCACTAGGAGTGATCTTTGAGCACAAGGTCAGCAGTAAGTCCATAGCACCACCAGGTGTGGCATCCCAAGCCAACAATAATAATAGCAAAACAACAATGTGAAACAATATAGATGGAAGTCACAATTAAAGCACAAATAGTCTCCTGCAGGTTCACAGGAAAAAAGAAATGTTATATCCTAGGTGTTATTTTAGCCTCATACTTAATGAAAACTAGCATTTTTTTTAGACATTTCTCAGATGACAGTGGATGAAAGCTAGGAGTCAGGATCTTAACATGATTCACAGAGATCTGCCTGTTGGTCAGACATGTCCTTTTTGTAGCAGGTAGTTTACTGCAGGAGGGAAATGGTTAGAGCCAAACAAAATCCCAGTTATATTCCTGAAGTTTCTTAAATGTGCCCCTTAATGACTAGCCTGCTACTGCTAATAGCAATGTCTGGAAGTTAATCTATTTTATTTTCAGAATCTCACTGTATTTCTTTGGGATAGAAAAAACAGAGGAGCACAGCACTTCTATAAGTCATCTGCGATCTTATGCCCAATGAGCTCTGGAACTGTGATTCAAGGGAAAATAGTCTGACACTAGTCCTGTGTTTTTAACTTTCTACCCTATAAAAAGCAGCCTTGATTTTGACTGTGTATCCTCAAAATTCTTTCTAAATAGCCCAATCTCCTCTCAGATCTTGAGAGGCTGGTGACCTCCTACAAAACTGTGGTCAAAGGTCAAGGCATGACACAACTCCCCTGAAAAAGAAAAAAAAGGTTTCAATCTAGGGCACACCACCCCATGCACACATTCTTATTTACACAGATAGGATTGGATTACAGGATTGTCTTTGTTCCCATCTGGGTTTCCGTGTTCATTTGTATACAGAGAACAGTTTTGCAGAGAACAGTTGAACATTTCCTTGTTTCATCACCAGCATGTTTTTAACCCACTGATCTCCTTTACCTTGAAATATTAAAGTACAAAAATAGAGTTTTGAGTGAATTTAAAAGATATAGATTAAGCAAGGAACCCAACATTATATTAGCCTCTGAGCCCTGCCATTAACCCAGTTCTTGGAAGGGTGCTGTTCCTAGGACACACCCAGTACACTATTACCTGTAGAAAGATTAAAGATCCTAGAAATATGGGTACTTGTTTCTCTACTGGGTTCCACTCCCATCTGTGAAGTAGGTCATGAATAGTTTAGGATAATCCCTCTGTCTGGTTTTAGATTTGTCAATGAAAATAAAGCATTATAATGGAATGGGATGATCATTTTAGGACTAACCTTAAGGTATACACAATAATAGTCCCACTTAAAAACAGAGTTATGGGGCCGGGTGGTGGCGCTAGAGGTAAGGTGTCTGCCTTGCCTGCGCTAGCCTTGGACGGACCGTGGTTCGATCCTCCAGCGTCCCATATGGTCCCCCAAGCCAGGAGCGACTTCTGAGCGCATAGCCAGGAATAACCTCTGAGCGTCACCAGGTGTAGCCCAAAACCAAAAAACAAAAACAAAAACAAAGAAAAACAAAAAAAAAAAACCAAAGTTACTAATTGCTTCATTTCTTCAAAGGCTCCTTTTCTTATATAAATAAAGATTTCAAATACTTACAATTCCATGTTCCATTTTTAGTTTTTAGGCCACTTAGGCTTTTCTTGGACTTCAACCTAACAATAGTGGTTTTCAAAATGAGCTTTGTGATGTGAACCAAGGTCACTAGTGTGTAAGAAGCCAAAGACAGTTACCCATTTTGCTAGTACTTGTACACCCCAAAAATTCTTGAGAAGACACAATGGCTTTGTGAATTTCTGAAAACCTTGTTTGGAATAGTACTTTCTTTGAAGTATCAAATATTACAAATATAACAAAGATTTTACTTGATTGTCAAAACTTTGGTTTTTGCATCTGTAAAACATGGCTACTAGGAGTGAATTAATGTTGAGAAGTAATGAAACTAGCATATGTGAAAAGAATATGCCAATCCTGGGCTCCCAAAAACTCATGCTTCCCATCATTGTACTTTCTTTCTTCTCTGTAAGTGATCAGGCAGATACTTGTCATTTAATTCTAGTAGTATCTTTCCACATCCTTTTCTAAAAACTTGCCTCCTTCATTTAAAAACTCCTATTCAAAATTGACCTTTGTGAGCCTTTATTAAACTGTTATATATTTTACATTTTTTCTTGTGTCCTCCTCCCCAGTTTTCTGCATCCTGGCTGAACTTAAATGAGCTTTTGATGTCCTTAGGCAAGATAGGAAATCAATGGCAGCAATGAAGGGGCGCTGGCCCCAACACCTTTGGAAGATAGGGCAGTAACATCCTTTTCTGTATTTCTGCAGGAAGAAAACTTTACTCTATGAGAGAAGGACTGGAGGCACACAGTCTGAAATGCAGCACAGGGAGGAGGGCAGGTTGGGGGCATGAAAGGACAGGCTCAAGACAGCACAACTTTTTCTCATGGAGGACAGACAGACACCTAATAGAATCCAACTGAAAAATCAAGCTCAAATTATTATTATTATTATTATTATTATTATTATTATGAATGTTACTATTGCCCTATCTCAAACACACAAGCCCCAATGTTCACAAACATAAAGTTCTGAGAAATCTTGGGGTTGGAGTGGGTTACTGATAGTACTTTGTATAGAATAAAGGAATGATGAGGCAGCAGTATGTATGACCTCATTCACACTGACTAGCTAATCATGACTCTAAAGAATGTCAGCCACCTCACACAAGACACCAACTCACTTGGTGGCAGAGGAAATTCCATATAGGTATGTAAGTGCTTCCGGTTCAATAGGATGGCCTCCTAGAGTTTGTCCTGTCTGAAATTCCATGACCCTTCAAAGTTTCAACTATTGTCATTTGAGAACCAAAGAATAAAGGAAGAAGAAAAGAATTTAGCATTTAGCAGAATTTCCTCTCTTCTAACAAATCCTGTTCTGCCATCTGTTCTCTTATTCTAAACGCCTGTAAAGGTCTTCCCTTCCATTCCCATGCTATTTAATATTCCTAAGGAATGGATTGCTTTAAAATTGTGCTGAGACACACCCAATAACTTTATGATCCTAATTTCACTAACTACAACTAGAATGGGTGGACAGCTATGATCTAAGTTTATTCATTTTAGCTATATGTGCACTTGACTCTTTTTTTTTTTTTTTTTTTTTGGTTTTGGTTTTTTGGGCCACACCCGACGGTGCTCAGGGGTTACTCCTGGCTGTCTGCTCAGAAATAGCTCCTGGCAGGCACGGGGGACCATATGGGACACTGGTATTTGAACTAACCACCTTAGGTCCTGGATCGGCCGCTTGCAAGGCAAACACCGCTGTGCTATCTCTCCGGGCCCGCACTTGACTCTTTTTAGGGTTATTCAAGCAGTTACTACTCACAGGGGATAAAAGATCAAGCTTCATGGGCCTTCTGAATGATATCTTGAACATATTTGCATTCTAATTCTCTTGATGTATGTATGTGTTGTTTGGAAGGGCAGTTAAGGAGGAAGTTAATTTCCATAGTTAAATCATAGAACTTGAAAGTTTATTTAAGTGCCTTTCTAAGAACCTCAGACCTCAGGCCAAGACGTCAGTGGTGAAGTCTGATGGAACTTTCTAGAGGGAGTCTAACATCCCCTTGCTTTTACTGGTGGCTAGGAGAGCAAATAGGCAGGTTCCAAAGAATGGGCTTGGAATCACCAGGGCTGAGAGCAGGTGGTACCAGGATGGATGGCTGCATGATACTTGTTCACATCTGATTTCGAAGCTAATAGCTAACCTGGCCTTTTCTTTATATCAAGCTCAGGAGCAGCTCTCTCTCTCTCTCTCTCTCTCTCTCTCTCTCTCTCTCTCTCTCTCTCTCTCTCTCTAATAATTTATTGTCTATCACCCACCACACATCAACTCACTCATCTTCAAATATGCCAAATGTAAACAATAGGAAAGATACTAGTACACCAGAGACAGTGCTCTCTGCCTGTACTTTGACACCTTTGTGCTCCAATTGCGCCACCTGTATTTCATTTAGTGCTTCATGTTTTTGTTACAGGGAGAATCTGAGGTTTGCTGAGTTAAAGCAATCTTCCTGCTTGGGTCATTGTGGTGTTGGCAAGATTTTCTTCCAGAGATAGACAGAGAGAGCTATGTCCCCTGGCTGAGGCCTGAGCTCCCCTTTTGTTCCTTGACATTTGGCCCAGGAAATCATTGTCTTCTGATAGCTTTGTCAGGCATTGTGTTCTCATGGATCAATTGTTCTTGCCAGAGAAACAAGAGTGACCTGTCCTCTGAAATCTCTGAATTCACAGAGTTCAATCAGCATTTATTTATGGAGTAAATTGGATATTTGGCAGACACCTGTATCACATCATATCTTCCATGAGGTGGTAAATCTGACTGATAAGTATTACTAATAGTTGATGGAGACAATATATCCTTTACCAGGCCCTAGTAGAATAGAAGATTGCTTGCAGGTTGGGTGGAATCCAGCAGTTAAAGAAGCACATTGGGGTTGGTAGGTTAAATCTCCTGTGCCAGGCATGAAAAGAGCCCCATTACTCGCTTTCATCTGCACAGCAAACCCCAGTATCAGAAAAGGCCTTCTGGTCAAAATATTTCTTGGGGGAATTTCAGCTTACTGCACCAGGAAAGCCAATAGACACATCTGGTGACATCTGGTGTGTGCTTCCCCTAAAATGAAGACGTCTATGCTGCATGCTGTGGCAGTAAATGTGATGTTGGGGATCACCCAAGATCATAAACAAAAAGTCTCATGAAAGGAAAGTTCTTACCTCCTATGCAATCTCTCTGGCTTTGTCTTTAATTTTTTGATAGAAATTAATCCCCCAATATAACTGACTAGGCTTTCCAAAGATTTCCAGTCTTGTTCTCTAGATGGATCAGAGAGGTCTTCCTTTCTCTGTCCAGCTTTATGTCATTCATTGTCAAGAAGAGAGGAGGAAAAGAACTGAGGGAAACCAATGTAGGTCCTTCTTTTAGATGTCAGTCTCATAGATTCTCCCTGGAAGGAGTTTGGGGACATTGGATCAGAACTTAGAACTGAGAGGATGTATATCCTGAATGTTATTCTTACCTGCAAAAGGACAACACCTTTGCTCCTTTAAGCACTGAGTTTTATTATCAATTGTTCATGGGATCACTAGAGCTGGTTTAGAGAAGACTGCCAAGAATAACTCCCAAACCATACTACAAAACAGAGATGTGAATATGGTAGCTATTACAGTTCTCATTTCTGTGAATGGTCAAGCAATTATAGTTGATATTTATAGTTTATTCCATCTACCTCTAATTACCTTACCCTTGGCAACTATACCAATTAGTAGAGTCCTAGACTTAGTGTCATACTTCAATTATTTAGAGGGAACTAGCTCATGATAGCCCTGCCAACATATGGCTTCTACAGGCTTTACTCATTGTTTTTAGAAATACGAATTCTTGGGGGGCCCACACTCCATGATGCTCAGCGTTTACTCCCGGCTATACACTCAGAAATCGCTTCTGGCTTGGGGGACCATATAGGACGCTGGGAGATCGAACTGCAGTCTGTCCTGGGTCAGCCGCGTACAAGGCAAATGCCCTGCTGCATGAGCCATGCCCCGTGAAATATGAATTTTTGTAAATGCTCCAATGATCTCTTTATTTCTACCTGTTCTTATTATTTAGGACCAACTTACATTTTTGTCATCTTGATAACCAAGATCAATTATTTTAATTATAAAACAATTCTTTGGTCTTCTGTTTCTTCAGTGCCAATAGCTATATGGCTGTCTTTGCATCTCCTTCAAGGGACAATATTGTATTCCTCATGAATGATGAGTTCTAAAGTTGCAGAGTTCAAAGGAACAGGAAAAGACACTTTACATCTGGGTTATCAGATGTAAGTGTGAGAGATAGTCTTTGCTGAGTCCCTATGGCCGGGTATAAATAGGATGGGTGATGGCTGGAACATTCTTAATTTCATGAGGCTATCTATTCCTGAAGGAAGGACATACGATAAAACAATAAAAAACAGTGAATTCTAATTCCTTATTTTTTACATAAAATCAGATTCTTTTGGAGCAATAATATTTGTGCAATTTAGTAATAAGGAATAAGGCACTGAGTAAATCTATAGTGCAAGCCCATCAGTAGTAGAAGCATTGTGAGGGATGGAAGACTTATCCATGCTGAGCACCAATTCTGTTCAATGCATCAACATGTCAAGTCTCTGAGTCAAGTCAATTTTAGAAAGTTCATGATTCTTAAACACAGTGTGGCTGTTTCTCACTCCAGATGGCAATGTATGTAGGGACACAAGTGGCAGACAGTCTCATCCAGGCCTTCAAGAATGGTTTTGCTTTTGTAATTAGCCAACCCTTTTCCTACTCATTTATATTTATTTATCATCATCATTTCCTCAACTAAAGATTTAGTTTTTGCTTCAAAGAATATTTCCTATTTTAGGTAAGATGCTGAAGCTCTTGGGTGAAAATTTCACATACCAAGAAACTATGGGAAAGCTTTCTTCAAAATTTGTCTTAAAAAATTTGTCTTAAAAAAAAGTGTATTGGTACTACAGACAATGACCTGGATTGGACAAACGAGTTTGCCTGGAGCCTAGAGTTGGTCTTATGCCAGGAAACTTCAGGGGTAGGGTCTCCTTGTATTTAGGCCAATGCTTTTCCTTTCCATGTCCCTAATATTTTGGTGGGCCTATGCAAACAATAATTGCCACTCTAACACCGTTTTTACTGTGCTCCTTTGACTCTAATCCTTAAAAAAAGCAACCCACTTAAACTTTTGATGTTAACTTAAACTAATGTGCATGTGCATGGAAATGTGAAAAAGTACTTTGCCTTCAATGTTTAAGGAGTTACTTAAGTTTTATGTCTTTAGATTGCTTTGTGTGCTGCTAAGAAATATTATGTACTACAATCTGGGGACTTGAGGGACAAAGTAATTGTACATGGGTTCTGTTTTATTTTTCTTAATGTTCTTTGGCTGAAAGTTCAAAGTTAAGATATCAGCAATTGGACTACTGAGAATTCTGTTTATGGGTGATTGTCCTTCCACTGTAACTTTACCTTGTCCTCTTTCTTTGCATTTTTGTTCTCATAATTAAAAATAAAAAATTAATTAAAAAACTGCAAAAAAAAAAAAAGAGTGGAGCCATCAAAGAATCAGGTTTCTGGATCTTTTTACCGAACAATGTAAAGAGAACCAAGCCAGTGAGAAGGGCTATCAAGTCTCATCAAATGCCTTTATTGGTTTCTGTGTGGGATTCTTGATGCCTTAATGAGTATGTTGATTCTTGAAGATAAGTACCACTTGAATTTTTATATTTTTTTGAGCGTAGGTTGGAGTATACCAAAGATGTTCATAATCCTAGCTCTATACATAATAGTGATCACCTACTAGTGCTCAAGAGGTCATATATAGAGTGAGGAATTTATTATTAATTAATTAATTAATTAATTTTGGTTTTTGGGTCACCTGGGGGAGGAAATCTCTGTTGGCTTTTAAGCCATCCAGTCTTATAAATCACGTAAATCTTAAACCATCAGTCTTAAAACATGTAAGGTGTTTTGCTATAAAAACTTGGAATAGATTAAGACAACTGAGAGTTCCAGAGAATATAGAATTAAACATTGCGTGTGATCAGTAGAATCATCTCTGATAGAGAAGAAAGGAAAAGTAGTTAGTTGGGTTAAAGGATTTTTCCTCTGCACTATTTTCAGAGGTTCATTGAATGACTGAGTGCTTTGAAGTGCTTTGAGGTCCCTTTTTATCATCCAAATGTGTTTCATTAACATTAGAAAATAATTCAAAAGAACAGTAGAAAAGATAAGTCCTCTACAATGTCAGGTATATTGTATTACCTGTTTCTTATATACCTCCACAGTATGCTGTGAATGTTGATTAGTGAGTGTACAGAGTTCACGAGAGGTTACAATTAGTTTGGGTTCATAGGTTATTAAAAAGTCATTTTATGTACACTGGCAAAGACATGGGTGTTGGAATGTTGTGTGACTGAAATTCAATCATGAACAACTTTGTAGCTGTGTATCTCAGGGTTTGTAACAACATTCTGTCATGTAGGGCATTGTCAGGAATTGAACCAAGATTTTGTGAAGTCAAGGCAGGGACTCTGTACTAAACTACATACATGGGTCCAGAACATTGAAATGTTTAGGTGGACAAAGTAGTTGTTAACTTGAAGGTGCCTGTTACATAGCAGATCTCCAGAATGCCTTCATCTTATCAAACTTTCAATCTGGTTGCCAAAAAACTTCCTCCACAGTCCATGAAAATTATGGTTTTATTTTGATTTGAAGTTCATTCTTAGATTGAAGCTGTTAGTGTATTCAGAGTGGTTCCAGATATGCAATTTTGACGTTCTCTCACTGTTCTCTATATTTGTTTCCATTTGTTTTGTCTCTCCTTATTAGGTTAATTAATGCTCATAAAATATTTTATTTTATCAGTAATGTTGCTATTTGAAAAATCCCTACACAAACAATAAGCCTTTCACTCTCTAGGAACAGAGGTCAAGAGAGGAATTGGTTGTAGAATATTATTTGATTTTGTCAAATATCTATAACTTATGTGTAAGGCTAATAGAAGACAGGGAGGCTTAGCAATGGAATCATTTAGAGATATTCAACATATTTCTGAGTCTGGGAATCAAAATGTTTCTTCTTACACCTTCTATTTCACAATTCTGAAGTATCAAACCCTTTCTACCTTACAGTATAGCTGTAATATCTACCTGAAGTCTCATAAACTCTCCTGATTCACTCTGTCCTGGTTTATTTCAGTGATTTAGAGATGTCCTGGCCTCCCTCTCATCTCAGACAGTGTAATCTCTTAGGTTCCAAACACTCACTATTTTTTAACCTCCCTCTTTTCCTTTCCTATTCTTGAACCTCTTTTGTTGGTCTCCATAACATCCGTTCTATCATCGACAATCTCCTGATAATCCTTCATTTTGTTTCTTCTCCTGAATTTTTGTAAAGATGATACATTCCCTATAGCCTTCAGGAAGGTCTATATATATCTTTGCATCCTGAACCTGGAAAAGAATTGAGTGTTTTCTATAAATCATTATTCTTTTATTTTTGTTTTGGAGCCACACTGCTCACCCAACTGGACTGGCAGTTCAATGCAAGGAAGGCCCAATAATGCAGTTGGGTCTCCAGGACTGTAAGGATGACATTGTGATTAACTACAAGCAAGACATTTGCTAACTTCTGTGCTAGCTCTTGTCACCCCCCTTCCACCAACCACACCTAAAAGCTTTTCCTGCCTTTACTTCCTAAACATCTCTCACATCAGATTCTGTCAGTTTGCACTATAAAACACCTTTCTCTGATAATAGCATGTGTTAAAGCTCAGTTCCTTGAGTTCTTAAAAGATATTTAGCTCCTGAGTTCTTTTCACACTCTCTGGTTTTCTCAGTTCTTAGTATTTGTGAATTTCAGGATTCTTGTTCATGGTGGTCTCAATGCACTTTTCACTTCCTTCATGCATTTCCTTTATTTTTAATAATAATATCTTAATATAAACACCGTGATTGCCAATATAATTGTAGTTGGGTTTTAGTCATAAATAGAACACCCCCCCTTCACCAGTGCCATATTCTCATTACTCATGTTCCCCATCTCCCTCCTCCTCCCCTGGAACCCGCCTGTATTTCAGACAGGTTTTCTACTTCTCTTATTTATTGACATTGTTATAATAGTCCTCAGTGTACTTATCTCTCTAACTGCACTCATCATTCTTTGTGATGAGCTTAATATCTTGAGCCGGTCCTTCCGGCATTCATTTCTGGGCATTATTACAATAATTTTTTATTTATCTTAAAACTAATAAATAAGTGATGCTATTCTGTCTCTCTCTCCTCTGACTTATTTCACTCAGCATAATAGATTCCATGTACATCCATATGTAGGACAATTTCATGACTTCATCTCTCCTGACAGCTGCATAACATTCTATTGTAGCAGTTTCTTTAGCCATTCATCTGTTGAAGGACATTCTGGTTGTTTTCATATTCTGGCTATTGTTAATAGCACTGAAATGAATATAGGTGTGAGGAAAGAATTTTTGAATTGCATTTTTGTAGGGCATATACCTAGGAGTGGTGTAGCTGGATCATATGAAAGTTTAATTTCCAGTTTTTTGAGGAATCTCCATATTGTGTTCCATAAGAGCTGGACTAGGCTGGATTCCCACTAGCAGTGAATGAAAGAGTTCCTTCCTCCCCACATCCCCACCAGCACTGATTGCTCTTGTTCTTTGTGTTGTGTGCCAGTCTCTGTGGTGTGAGATGATACCTCATTGTTGTTATGATTTGCATTTCCCTGATGATTAGTGATGTGGAGCATTTTTTCATGTGCCTTTTAGCCATTTGTATTTCTTCTTTGAGAAATTGTTTATTTCTTCGGGGTTAGATTTTTTTTTTCTTGTTAAATTCTGTCAGTACCTTGTATATCTTAGATATCAGCTTCTTGTCTGACAGGTATTGGATGAACAGTTTCTACCATTCTGTGGGTGGCTTTTGTATCCAAGTCACTATTTCTTTTGAGGTGCAGAAGCTTCTCGGCTTAATATAGTCCAATCTGTTTATCTCTGCTTCGACTTGTTTGAAGAATGATGTTTCCTCCTTGAAGATGCCTAAAGTCTCAATGTCTTGGAGTGTTTACCTACGTTTTGTTCTATATTATGTTTTCAGGTCTGATATCAAGGTCTTTAATTCATTTTCATTTGACCTTTGTTCAGGGTGTTAGATGGAAATCTGAGTGTTATTTTACAAGTGGCTGACCAGTTGTGCCAACACCGCTTATTGAAGAGACTTTCCTTGCTCCATTTTGCATTTCTTGTACCTTCATCAAAGATTACTTGATTGTATGTCTGGGGTACATTATCTGAATACTCAAGTCTATTCTACTGATTTGTCTTTATTCCAGTATCATGCTGTTTAATGGCTATTGTTTCGTAATAAAGTTTAAAGTTGGGGAAAGTTATGCCTCCCATATTACTTTTCCAAAAGGTTGCTCTAGCTATTGGCCAGTGTTTATTGTTCCAGATAAATTTCAAGAGTGTTTGTTCCACTTCTTTAAAGAATGTCATGGATATCTTTAAATGAATTGCATTAAATCTGTACAATGCTTTGGGGAGTATTAACATTTCACTGATGTTAATCCGCCCAATCCATGAACAGGGTATGTGTCTCCATTTCTTGCATCCTCATTTATTTCTTAAAGCAGGATTTTGTAGTTTTCTTTGTTTAGGTACTTCACCTCTTTAGTTAAGTTGACTCAAATATATTTGAGTTTGTGTCACACTAATATGAAAAGGACTTTTTAATGTTCATTTCTTCTCTATTATTATTGATATATAAGAAGGCCGTTGATTTTTGCATGTTAATTTTGTAGCCTGCCACTTTGCTATATAAACCTATTGTTTCTAGAAGATTTTTGGTAGAGTCTTTAGGGTTTTCTAAATATATTATCATCTGCAAACAGTGAGTGCTTGATTTCTTCCTTTTCTATCTGGAATTCTTTGATATCTTTTAATAGGAGTGGAGAAGGAGGGTAGCCTTGTCTTGTACCAAGTTTTAGAAGAAAGGCTTTTAGTTTATCTCCATTGAGAATAATATTTGTCATTGGCTTGTGGTAGATGTCCTTGACTATATTGAGAAAAGTTTCTTCCATTCCCATCTTGATGAGAGTTCTATCAAGAATGGCTGTTGGACCTTATCAAATACTTTCTCTGAATCTATTAATATGATCATATGGTGTTTTTTTTTGGGGGGGCACACCTGTTTATGCTCAGGGGTTACTCCTGTCTGAGCGCTCAGAAATTGCCCGTGGCTTGGGGGGACCATATGGGACGCCTGGGGATCGAACCGTAGCCTGCCCTTGGCTAGCGCTTGCAAGGCAGAGACCTTACCTCTAACACTACCTTGCAGGCCCCTGGTTTTTATTTTTTTTTTTTGTTGATATGGTGTACTATGTTGATTAATTTACATATGTTAAACCATCCTTGCACTCCTGGAATAAAACCTACTTGGTTGTGGTGTATGACGATGAAGCATTGGATCCTATTTGCTAGAATTTTGTTGAGAATCTTTTTATCTGTGTTCATCAGGGATATTAGTCTGTAGTTTTCTTTACTTGCAGCATCTCTGTCTGGTTTTGGTATCAGGGTGATATTAACTTCATAAAAACTACCACATTTTCCGGTGTATAAGATGACTTTTTAACCCATGAAAAACTTCTTAAAAGTCAGGGGTCATCTTATACGCTGGTATATGGCATGCAGAAACTTACGGCAGCTTCAGGGAGGAGTGATCTCAACACTTCTTACAGTTGGCATCGCTCTGTTCAGCTTTTATGGGACACAGAGGAGGAGCTCTGTCTCCCTCTAGCTGTTCTATTAATCACTGCACCCCAGCCAGCTGCTCTTGGAGGAGCCCTCTCCCTGCTCTCAAACAATGATCTGTAGATCATTGTTTTATCTTTACATGTTTGATGGCAAATAGTCTTATGTTTAAAAGTGACAGTTTTCCAGCTAAGGACATGCATGACATAGCATTTGAATTAAAATTTCCATATTGAAATCAAATCTTAAGTTTTATAATTTCCATTTGGTCTGTGTTAAAAGAGAGGTAGTCTTATATGGCTAAAATAGGCCCAAACCTATATTTTAACAAGAAAAGTAATCGGTCATCTTATATGCCCAGTCATCTCATATACTGGAAAATACGGTATTTGGGAGTGTTCCTGATTCTTCAATTTCATGAAGAAGCCTGAAAATGACTGGCAGTAGTTCCTCTTGAAAGGTTTGAAAGAATTCGTTAGTGAATTATTCAGGGCCTGGGCTTTTCTTTATGGGAAGACTTTGATTACTATTTTAATTTACTCATCAGTGATGGGTCTGTTTAAATATACTAAATCATCCTGGTTTAACTGTGTAAGATTATGAGTCCAAGTACTTATCCATTTCCTCAAGGTTCTCATGTTTTGTGGAATAGAGTTTGATTACCCTTTGAATCTCTGCAGTATCTGTAGAGATCTCCCCTTTTCAATTCTAATCTGGATTATTAAGTTTCTCTCTTTTTATTTTTTTTGTGAGTTTTGCTAGTGTTGTTTTTTTTTATCAATCTTGTTTATTTTTTCTACGAAGAACCAACTTTTGCTTTTGTTAATCTTTCAAATTGTTTTGTTGATTTCTGCTTCATTGATTTCTGCTCTAAGCTTTGTCATTTCTTCTGTCTACCTATTTGGGTTTCTTTTGTTGATTATTTTAAAATTTTGTAAGCTGCTTCATTAAGTTTTTAATGTAGATACCTTCTTTCTGATTGTACTTGTAAAGCTATAAATTTTCCTCTGAGTATTGCTTTTGCTGTGTCCCATAAATTCTGATAATTTGTGTCTTCATTGTCATTTTTTCAGGAATTTTTTGATTTCTTCTTTTACCCACTTGTTGTTCATCAGTGTGCTGTTTAATTTCCAGGTGTTAAAGTTTTTATTCTGAGTCCCATTGTACTTCACTTTTAATTTCAGTGCCTTGTGATCTGAGAAGGTAGTCAATATAATTTCTGTCCTCTTGATGTTATGGGCGAGCATGTGGTTTATCCTAGAGAATGACCCATGTGCTTTGGTGAAAAATGCATATCCAGTTTTTTGTTGGTTTTCAATCTGGTTGACCTATCAAGGGGTGACAAGGCAGTGTTGAAGTCATCCACTATTGTGTTGCTGATGATATCTTCTTTCAGATTTGTCAACAATTGTATTAAATATTTTGTTGGTCCCCTATTGGGTGCATACATGTTTAGTATGTTTAGGAGTGTGATTTCTTCTTGTTGTACATATCCTTTGCTTTGTACGAAATGTCCATCTTTATCCCTTATAACTTTTCTGAGTCTAAGGTTTGTGTCATCTGATATTATATGGCCACTCCAGCTTTTTTGAGGGAGTTGTTTGCTTTGATGATTTTCCTTCAAACTTTGATTTTGAGTCTATGTTTGTTCTGACTATTCAGTTATGTTTCCTTAGGCAGCAAAATGTTGGGTTCAGCTTTTTGATCCATTTTGGCACTCTGTGTCTCTTAACTGGTGCATTTAGTCCATTGATGTTGAGAGAAATAATTGTCAGGTTATTTAGTGTCATCTTTGTGTAGAAGTTTGGTGTATTTCTAGGCCTGTCTTCTCTTAAAGTAGATCTTTCCATTTTTCTTTTAAGACTGGTTTTGAGTCTGCAAAGTTTCTAAGCTGTTGTTTATCCATGAAGTTTTATATACTTCCTTCAAACCTGAATGTGAGTCTGGCTGGGTGCAATACTATAAGTCAGGGGTCTTCAAACTACAGCCTGTGGGTCACATATTGTATTTATTCTCATTTTGTTTCTTCACTTCTAAATAAGATATGTGCAGTGTGCATAGAAATTTGTTCATAATTTTTGTTTTTACTATAATCTGGCCCTCCAACAGTCTGAAGGACAGTGAACTGGCCCCCTGTTTAAGGGATCCTCAAATTTTTTATTAAAGAAATTTAATAGGAAATGAATAGTAATGTAAACATATTATTTAGAGTTTAGGAGGAAGGAGAGAGAGATACATTCAAGAAAGAGCATGGGCTTCTTTGTTTTTTTGTTTTTTGTTATTTTGTTGTTTTTTTTGTTTGTTTTGTTTTGTTTTTTTTTTTTTTTAGGTTTTCTTCTAACCTATCTCTATGTAGAGATCTCCATATAGATACTTCTTTTGAAGCAGACAGATTGAGGATGTAGTGAGGAGAGGAAAGGGGGCTGATATTGAGTTATTTCGAAATAATGAAACAAAATCCCATGCTAAGAGGTTCTGTCATCAGCTCTAAAGTAGCAAAAATTCTTGACAGACAGATTCAATTTGTGCACACACAAAATCAGATTCTATCAAGGTTCTTAAATAAAGTTATTATTTAAAAAACAAAAACGAAAAAAATCAAATTCTAAATGGCCCCAGGATCATCCAGGCAATGCTAAACACCTTCCAGAAAGGAGCTAATCTGAATAGAGCAATAGATTGTGTTAATAAATTGAAAGTGTGTCATCAAAAGTTAAAAGCTCTTTGACAATTCTCTGGTTACAAACTTGTATCTATATGGAGATCTCTACATAGAGATAGGTTAGAAGAAAACCTAAAAAAAAACAAAACAAAACAAACAAAAAAAAAACAACAAAATAACAAAAAACAAAAAAACCCAAATTTTTAAAGGCAAGTGGCAGGCTTTATTTATCTTGGGGATTTACCCACCTGAGTTTACCCCCTGGAGAAGCCCATGCTCTTTCTTGAATGTATCTCTCTCTCCTTCCTCCTAAACTCTAAATAATATGTTTACATTACTATTCATTTCCTATTAAAATTCTTTTTTTTTTCAAAGAAAATGAATGATCTGTAAAGAAACCTAGGTGAAACTAGGACTGATTTTTATTTTCTTACATGGAGCAATTTTATCACTCCAGCCTAAATTTCACAGCTCCCTGAGAAATCTGGTAACAGGGATAATTTCCCATGCTGTGAAGATCAAGTGGAACTCTGGTACACTTTGATGACTGCCATGTGAAACTAGTGAGGCATAAGGTATATATTGTGCATGTGTTTAAATCAGTACTTCGTGTGTGTGTGTGTGTGTGTGTGTGTGTGTGTGTGTGTGTGTGTGTGTGTGCGCTGACCTATAATCCTAAACTTCTTAAGCACTTCCATGGATGACCTAAAGTCATAGAGAAGAAAGCTATAGACTCCTTTCTAGATGCAGATACCTAACTTCTCCTCATTTAATAAGTCACCTGCAACACTTTTCACCTTGGTTATTGTCATATATTTTCTTCCCTTCTTCTATCATCCTCAGACTTGGCCATCCTCTAAAGCTATATTAAGTTCATGCATTCCAGTCCCAGACCAACACCTATCTGTCAAGTTTAGTCTCTCTAGTAGCCCGGCACCAAAAATTCACTTTCCTGTTCTACACATATGCACCTATGCACTAAACAGATCTTGGAAAATTTTGTTTTCTACTAAGAAAACCTGAAAGTCATGCAGAAGCCCTCATCAGGCTTTCAGTGCTGCCAATGATACACCCACTCTTTCCAAAACCCTATACAATTTATTCATGAATTCTCTTTAAACTATCCTATCTAATCTCATCCTCACCTTCATATTTCCTGGGAAAACTGAAATAATAGTAACAGAATGACTAGGGTCTAGCTCTTCAGGTTCCCCTCTCGACACCATGACCCTCCTACATCCACACCTGTGTATCCTGCTTCTCACTTGTCCCAGAATTACTCTATACATCCATCTAAAGTTATATATTTTTTATTTTTTTACCTTTTTATTTTTGGTTTTTGTGTCACACCCAATAGAGCTCAGGAGTTACTCCTGGCTCTGAACTCAGAACTCGCTTCTGACAGGTTCAGGGGATCATATGGGATGTCGGGACTCGAACTACCATCCTTCTACAAGCAAGGCAAATGCCCTAACTCTCTGCTATCTCTCTGATCCCTAAAGTTATATTCTTTATAGGTGAACTGGATCTTACCACACCTACCATCCTAATTTCAATGTCATGGTTCTAGAATGTTTCCCCCTCTTTTACATCACTATTTTTTTCTCTTAGATACAAGAACAAAAATTCTTTAGTGACAAATCATTGACAAAAACTCTATTTTCTGTACCTAATATCTTTCCTGTTTTTCATCTCTGACTTTGATAACTTTTCCTCATCAGTAGATGCTTTTCATGTACAGAAGTTATAGTGCAGGAGGGAAAGGCACATAACTCTTTTTTTTTTTTTTTTTTTGGTTTTTGGGCCACACCCTGCGGTGCTCAGGGGTTACTTCTGGCTGTCTGCTCAGAAATAGCTCCTAGCAGGCACCGGGGACCATATGGGACACCGGGATTCGAACCAATCACCTTTGGTCCTGGATCCGCTGCTTGCAAGGCAAACGCCGCTGTGCTATCTCTCCGGGCCCGGCACATAACTCTTATGTCACAAATTTCAGTTCAACTCCTAGCACTCTACTTGCCAGTTTTTCTACATCATTGGATTGCCTTCTCAGTCTCCTCTCTTTTCAGATGCCTCTTTGGCTTCTTCATAATCAGTTCCTTCTCACACATCCTTTTTATCCCTTCCCCCAGTTCCATCAAGTATAAAAGTTTTATTCATCATCTCTATGTCCAGGACTCCCAGATATTTCTCCAGAACTTCAAACTCAAAAAGCCTAACTACCTTCTTAAAACCTACTTGGGACTATGGAGATCATGTTCTAAACGCCCTGTTGACTCTTTCTCCATTAGCCAATTTTCTCCAGGCTTCTTGAATTAATTTTTCTACTGGCTCAAACTCAAATCCTTCCAGTATCTTATGCTGCCTATTCAGAGACCTGTCTCAATGATACTATCCAAAATCCCATGTCATATCCTGCTAGTTTCCCACACTCTCCCTACATGTTCTATTATTCCCAGTTCTCTCCTCTTAGTGTATTATGTACTTTTAGTTATCTTGCCTATATTTATCTGTCTTCCAACCCTGATGCTTTTTGTTTAAATTATAATCACCAAATTACAGAGATTTTTCTTTTCAGGGTTGTTTATTTATTGATGTATCTTGGACATCTAAATGACTTCCCATCATATAGGGCCATGACCCTTAATATAATTTATCTGCCATAAACTTTGACTAAATGAGTGAAAATAAGTCAGTTAAGTACAATTGATCTAAGCCCATGGTAGATAATATAATACATTGACACATAAAGAAACAGTGCATTGCTACTTGCCACCCTTTTTCCATGAAGTTTGTAAATAGGAAAGCTTCTGTGATTCCTCTAGAAGAAATTGAATGAATTCAGCCACCTCAACTTCAATACCATGGGAAGGCTTAATTAAGGATCTTAACTTGCATTCATTGAAAGGAACAAACAGAAAGTTTTTCTCATGCTTTTTAAGATCACAAATATTCATGTGTCTCTTACAGCTCAGTAGGATGCTTTGCTCCAACGGTCACTTAGGGACAAAGAGTTATGGTTTCTACCTCCTTCCTGAGGTATAGCAAAAACCACATCCTCTGATCATCTTTGAGGGGTGGACTGTGGGCCTTGCTTAATACTCTAGGTTGGAAAGAAGCGACAGAGAGGAGCCAGCTAGCTTCCTCCCTCCTACATGTTTATGGTCTGTTTCAGTCTGTAGCTCTGAGCCTGTAACTGAACTTGTTCAGGTGATCTGAGCACATGACCCCAAGGGAACTTGAGACAAATGAGTTGCAATGTTGTTATTGTGCTTTCCCTCAGGCACCCTTTATGGTTGGCTGTGGGGATGGATGGAAAATATTCCAACAAGTTGCTTAACTAGTTAATTTCGCATGAATTTTGGGGTGGGGACTTTACCTGGATGTGCTCAAGGCTTACTCTTGGCTCTGTGCTCTGGAATCACTTCTGATGAGCTTGGTGGATCATATGGAGTACCAGAGGTGGAACTCAGGTTGGTCACATGCAAAGGAAGCTGTATGGTTCCATAATTCTCAGATTTCTTTTTGTTTGTTTGTTTGGTTTTAGGGCAGAAGCTTAGGGGTTACTACTATCTATGTGCTCATAAATTGCTTCTGGCTTGGGGGACTATATGAGACACTGGAAAATTGGCAGGGTCCTTCCTAGGTCAGCTTCATGCAAGGCAAACACCCTACTGCTGCACCACCACTCCTGCCCCATATTCACAGGATTCTTGAGCTCAGATAACAATAACCCTTTTTATAAAATCCAAAACAATGTTATATTTAGGGGAATTAAAACATATTTGGGAAAAAAAGGATGGAGATTAAAGTAAAGTAGAAGAGTCAGTTTAAAGAATCAAGAGGATATTGCTAGTGCTCAGCACTATCAACTCATCAGGTTATTGGTGTTTGAGCCATTGGTCACAAAGTTGCTGCTTTGCTTCTGAGCCAACAGCTGTTACTGTGAGGATGGAGCAGTGAGAGAAGGAGATGGCACTGCCAGCTGGAGGCACGAGCAATAGAACCATCAAACCAGAGACTTATCACATCACTGTTCATTCTTTGACCCCTTATCACTGGGCCAAAGTTCCTCAAGTTGTAGTCTTTGCATTATCTATAACAAACCAGCTTAGTCGGGGTTGGAAATATGAGTTGTGAGTCTTAAGTTCTTATTTAGTAAAGGATATTACCATGTGTAAGTTTCTCAGGGGATGCTGTTTCCTTGAGAGTATAAGCACCATTGTTTCAGCTGTGCCCTAACCTTGTGGCCCGTAGAAATTCTTCTTTTTTGTGGGTTGTTACACTTTGGAGCTTTTTAGGCAATAGCACCATATTTTGTATTAGGTAGCTCTGAGTGTCTTCTAGTCTACACACTTATGCTTATGTAGAGGCTCTAAACGACCTCAACCCTGTTTATTAAGGTGTTTTTTTTTTCTTTAGACTTCTGAATATGTCTTCTCTCCTTAACCACTCATTTGTTCACACACACACACACACACACACACACACACACACACACACACGACAGTGGGGTTCACAAACTCTAAAATAATATGGTATCCACTCAGCCCTTGCCTACCTCTCTTTTACTCTTGGTGTATCTTCATGGAATATCTCAAGTGTGTGAGATTTCATCCTCTATTTTCTGTAACCAAATTGAAGGCTTATTTCTTTCATACTGTTAAGGTGACCTGGTTTGCCTATCATGGGGTGATGCAGGACTTTTTATTCTAAAATGAGAAAGTTCTGGAAACCAGAAGTTGGTCGCCTTCCATTGCACCTCTGCTGTAAGCTCCTAAGTGACATTTGAGCCCCTCACCCAAACTCTTCTTTCAACACATCATCTCACTTATTTCTAGTTGAACTTTTGCCTGCTTAATTTTCCCTCACTTCCAAATAAGTTTCAATTAATTACCATAATATTCAAAGCCTCCCACAATCTGGCTGAAATGACACTGCCAGTTTCATTTGTTTTGGCCAGAGTTTTAACACGGAGTCTCACATATGCAAGGCAAGTGCTCTAGCACCAAGTCACATCCCTAGCCACCAGTTTCACCTTCCATTGTTCCCTTACCATATAGAGCTCTTGTTCACTGTCACATTACTTTTTACCTCTGATTCTTTATGTTGTTGTTTTGACTCCAATCAGTTTATTGACCATTCTTAGCATTTTGAAATTTCACACATAATTTAAAACAAATGCCTTCAGCTCTCTTCTGACATAACAACGAAGAAGCAGTGTTCATGACATTAACCCTTATCCTGATTTCCTGATTTGCCTTTGTTACCTGCACTTGTTACTTTATTGCTTGTACTTATTTGTTACCTTTCTTCCAACTAGATACCCAGTCACTCAGAATCAGGGGTATTCTATATGTAGAGAGAAGGGTTTTATATAATACACACAAATCCACACACATATACATACATAATATACTTCTTCAAAATGAATCAAGCCTATATATGGTAAATTACTTGGAAATGTAGATTATACATTCAAATCGAAGGAACAAATAGAAAACATTTCATTAAACTGGGAATGTTTGCTTATGAAGGTGAAAGGCACCTAGGCCATATATCACTGTGGGTATGGCTCTACTGTCAGGAACCCATACTCATGCCTCTTTCTGTGTAATTTATAAACACACACCAGAGGCTTACCGATTTCACAGAAAGGAATAACAGTTGCAGGAATATAATGGTCAGTACTTCGTTCCAGGAACTATTCTGAATTCCTTCTATACATTAACTCACTTAGCAACCTTACTGATGGTTCTTAGAGCCTCAAAGTCATCTCATTAAATGGTCTTGGGAATCAGATTGACTGGGATCAAAACCCAGTTTACTAGATTAATCTTAGAGCAAGTTGCTTAATCTTAATCTAGTTTACTAGATTAATCATAGAGCAAGTTGCTTAACCAGTGTATCTCAGATTCTTAATTAGCAACATAGGGGCAAAATAGTAATTCAATGGGGCTGTGAGGACTATTATACTCCACTGAATGCCAAAGTACCATCTACTAAACTACTTTATGTAACACTAAAAGAAAGAAGTAGCTATGTCAATTAAACTCTGAACACCATTGAATGATGCGTACGGCTTTATTGCTCAGAAATTGAAATGTGGGATAAAGTATCACATATAGAACAGAAGGTCTATTTTCAATCCCAGTACAAGATAGTCCTCAGAATTCTGGCAAGAGCAACCCTGATCACTACTGACTGTGGTAACTAAATAAAACATTGAAACATTAGTCCCCATTTTATGAAACCAAGGAGATATCAAAATGCTGGAGCTTATGCTATTCACATTCTCATACCTAGGTTCAGTCCCTGGCACCATCACAACTGGGGTTACTGACCTCCTAGCAGAGTTGAGAGTAGCCCCCAAACACCACTAGAGATGCCCCCAAACACAAAATGACATAATAAATAAAATGACATGTTCATTGTAATCAATGAAAGATAAAAATGATTTAAATTAACATTACAATGTTATTAAATAAATGATGTGTTCTCCCAAGCCCCTGCAGGTTCACAGTTTGAATTCTTAACTCCCAGCATCCCTAAAGTTTTAAATAAATTTAGAAATTAAGTCTTTAAGGCAGTAATTAAGTAGAATTAGGTCATAAGTCATATGGGCATATATGAATAAAATATAAATGGCTTCCTCATAAGAAGAGACTATCAAACACACATGTACACACAGAAAGAGTACTACTGGCTTTACAAGCTAAGGAGAGAGCCCTAAGAACAAACCAGTCCAGATGATATCTTTCCATTGTTTGTGGTACTTCATTATTGCGACACTAACAAGTTAAAGCTCTTTCAGTGAAGCTTTCTAAGACTTTAGAATAAAGAATTGATGTTATGGGATATCCCTGTCTTAGCAGGAGACCTGCCAACTCGGCCATAGCTGGTTCCTTGAGTTCAGTTAACTGAAGACCAAGTTACACCTTCCCTTCTACTCACTTACGTTGGTTTATTCATGGAGGCAGAAGTGTTCTATGAGTAACATTTGACTTCTCATTTCTTAAAAGAAATTCAATTATAAGGAAAGAAGGAAAAGTGTGAGATATTTTTGAAAGTCAATGCCATTAGCAGGATTCTGGGGAAAGCATATGGCCTGTCTTAGCCCAGATCTTCTTCAGCAAAACTGACTGGCTGCTTGACTTAAAAAGGTTTCTATGTGAAGGAGGAAGGAAAGAAGAGAAAAAAACATATATGTAAAAAAAACAAACATTTATAGCAGCAGGGCATGATGATGAATTAGACCTTGCAATAGTATTGACACTTCCTCCCCTTTTTTGTATTTCTCGAGGGTTTGACTTTTGTGCCCAGTATGAAGAAAGATCCTGCAGCCCTATACTGTGGCTGCTGAGAGGCTTTGGCTCCTGTTTGCTAATCTCCTGTATGGTGAAATTCGGCACCCGCACAAACCCTCATTCACTCCGGAACAAAGCACTAGTTATGTGTGTTGAAATTCCTTAGAGAAAATGTCTTGCAAGCTCTTGGGGAGGGTATGAATGCTGGAAATACTTCACCAAGCATTGCTCAATGTCCTGGGAAGACAGTTGGCAGGCACCTGGACACTCCCACTTCCCCCTGGAGGGTTAAATACTCTTGGGCACGTGGGTCTAGTGAGGACAGAGGGATCGGGTGGGTGAAGGGACGGGTCATTTGCTTCATCATTGTACTGGAACAGACTGGAGTCAATCCCAGACACCTTCTTGCTTAGTCTATAGTTAGTAACTTAAATCAGGCTTGTCACCAAGACACCACCACCTTTGCTTGGGACCAGATTTTCCTGCTTTCTGATTCTAATTCACTTGGGGTTGCTCAATTTTGACTGGGAGGGTGGAAAAATGGAAGGAAGGTTTTTGAAGAGCACTAAAGGCATGAAATGCTCAGGTGGGAGTTAATAGGTGTAGGAAGGAAGCACAATCAATTGTAGTGCTGGTTGGGGTTGAACAAGAGCTTTGAGTGTGTAGAACAGTCATATTGTGCTACTGGGGAAACAGTATGAAGCTAATGTCACCAAAGAACAGGCGTGTGATACTGAATTAGGGTGGTGGTTCTTATTGTGGCCCCTCACCAGCAGTCTAGTTCCACTCAGGATGAAAGAGAAAACTCTGACCCAACCCCAGATCTGCTGAACCAACAGTTCTAAGTGTGTATCGCTTCAGTGAATTCTCTTCGGGGCTCTAAAACATGCTAACATTTGTTAGAATCTCCTCCAAAATGAGAAATTCCTGCTAGTCTTCAATGGGAGGAAAATGTATGGAGAATGAGCTTAAAAAGAGAAAGAAGAGCTGGAATGATGACTTAAAGGGCTAAAGATACATGAAGAAACATGGATCCAAATCACTGAGAAATTAAAAAGAAGGAATGATATTGCTAAGATCTCCCTGCAACACTGGAGGGATTCTTGGTTCTAATTTTACTCTACCTAATTGAGAGCAAGGACCAAAGTTCTCATTGTCTGGCATGAATTGACTGGTGTCCTTTCTCCTGGAAAAATCCCCAAAGGATACATCGATATTCTAATCTTGGAGTCCATCAGTATTATCTTATTTGAAGAATTTTTTCAGGCATTACCAAATACAGTATCACAAGATCCTAGATTCTTCCAATGAACCTAAAATCTAATGACAGTCGTCTTCATAGGACACAGGAGAATAGGCTTATACAAAAAGAAGTCAATAAGTAAGAGAGAAGAGCTCTTCAGCCTTGTGCTAAGGAAGGCCAGATGCTACAGAAGTGTAATGCCAGAAAGCATGCTGTATATAGACTTTAGAGAGTGTATCTCTGTCAAGACAGATTTTGAACTCTGACCTCCAGCAATGAGAAGCAGTTCATTTCTGGAAGTTTAAACCCATAGTTTACCATAGTACTCACAGTAAATAGATCCTCTAACAGTATGGGGAAAGGCCATGAGGAGAATTAGAAGGACCTATTTCTCATATCTTTTGCCATTTGGTTCCCATGGATTAGGCTCTGAACACTGAGAAGTCTCAATAGGCTCCATTTTATTCATTTCCCTCAATTTGTCACCTCTCTGCCTTCTGGGACCCTTCTGAAACAGTTCTCAGGGTTGAATCCTGGCTCTGTACCCAGTGATTATTTTGGTGGGCTTGGGGGACTATATGGGATGCTGGAGATCAAGCCGAGGTTGGCCACATACAAGACAACATGTCCAACTCACTGTACTATTATTCTGGCTCTGAGAGTGATGAAAACATATTTGAACAAACAAAAGCTGAAGATGTCTGTTGCATCCAAACTCAGATAATGGAGGTGGGTGGGATCCAGAATAGATTATATTAGCAATTAAATTAAAATTAGTTTATGACTGACTTCCACTTATGTACCAGAAAAGTGGCTACTGCCCATTTCAGTTGATGAATAAAGATACTTAGACTAAGAGATAAAATAACTTGATTTCAATCTCAGAGCAATTAGACTAGGTAGATTAGATTAAAGCAGCATCTGACATTGCAGTTTATTCCATGCTACATTGGAGTTTCTTTAGTTGGGAGGAGGCAGGAGAGAATGGGGAAGTGAGAATGATTCAAGGAAATAGCAACAAAAAAGAAAATGAGGGAACTAGAAACTATGTTTCCTTCCTGCATTTCTTAGTGGTTATTCATCTTTCAGGGTGAAGCTGTTATGTCTGGTAATAGGGATATCAGTGGGTTTGGGTAGGAGGTGATATTGCAGGGTAAAATGAGGAAATGCTCACTATAAGATCAGTCTTCAGGGCCCTGGGAACAGCACTCGACACTTTCTTTTTCCTGGGAAAACAAGTTTCATGTATTATAAAACAATTGCAAGAAAGATAGAGGAGATAGTGAAGAAAGACTATCATAACCTAGCTTAATCAAATCTATTTCCAGTTCAAGTCCTCCATTTAATGTTTAAGGTTGGTGATAGTTTTCCTCTTCCTGCTTGCAACTTCATTTTCCTTTACTCTTGCTTCTATTCTCTCCAATCATATTTTCTAGGCTCTTCTATCCCTAAAGATGTTACAGATACTCTACATAGAAGAAGGAAAAATTTCCCAAGGCCTTTTGATAAAAGACTAATAAAGGGAGCTATGCCTAGCACAAGAGGTAGCACAAGATCCAATGGTCTTCCTTTTTAGCTTAAAGGTAGGATTGAAAAAGCTATTCAGTTAGGTAGCTTCTTGGCTGTTACCAGGAAATATTGACTTGGTTTCAGAATTGCAAATAGCAGTCTAGTCTGCAAATGCCCAATAGGAATCTGTTATGGCACGTGATACTATAAACACATTTCTGGTAGAGATATATATCACATGGCCTAAGATAGCAGAGCGGCTCTTTACCAGTGATCTCAAAAAGGTGACAGAACTATTGATTACCAAATACCTCCTCTAAGATAACAGAAATACTCATTGACAATCATCATAGAAGTTTACATAATAAATCAACAGAATTAGGTATTTAAATTTTTCTGGGATGTAATAAGTTTATAATTAGGGGTTTGATTAACTCTTTATTAGAAATTTGACCATTCATTATTTTGCCGGAAGGCAAGTGTTCTCTTTTGGATTTACAAATTGCATTTCTTGATAAGTGAGTCCAATACTCATTCTTTCTTTCTTTTTTTTTTTTAATTTTTATTGTGGCCAAAGTGAATTAATCTTTCACAGTAGTATTTAAGGTACATAGTGACAATGAATCAGGGGCATTCCCATCACCAGTGATGTCCTCCCTCCACCCCTGTTCCAAGCAGGCATCCCATATCTCTCTCCTTTACTCCGTAGAATAATAGTGTAACTGGTCCTCACTGTATAATTTGCTGTGGATTAGTATAGATCCTGTTGTCATTGACTTTGGGTTTGATGTTCATGTCTGATCATTTTTTATTTTCACTAAATGTTTATGCGAGTGTCTGGACCTGGTACCATGTTTTTCCTCACCTCAATTTATGAGGCTGAACAAGATGATTCAAGCAATGTGGTTCTGTTGGAGATATAGGAAAAGAAAAAGAAAAAGAAGAAAAAAAACTAGGAGTCCTTCTAGGTGTTATAAATATCAACTTAGAAGAGGGAAGTGAAAAAGGAAAAGGATAACAAAACATAACAATAACAAAACAAAAACAACAAAGCAGTAACAAGAAAAATAAAAACAAAACAAAAACAAAGCAAACAAACAGAATAACAAACCAAAAACCAAAGCCAGCAACTATGAAAACAACAATAACAACAAACCAACAGGAAGAACAAAAATGTCAAAAAACCCCATTAGTGGGCCCTGGGGGGAGGGGTGAGAAATTCCTTCCTATGCATCCAAAAACTACAGAGGCACGGCTGGGCTCAGAACACTCTGCATGCCAGGATTTCTGGGCATCTTTGACTGGTATGTTGGGGGCTCTGGGCAGAACAGCTAGCCATAGGCCCCCTGGGCTGACCACTTAGTCCAGGGGAACAAGATCCTCCCCACACCAGGCGGATTTTCAGGGCCACGCCTGGTTAATCGGGCCCTGGGGGGAGGGGGTGAGAAATTCCTCCCTATGCATCCCAAAACTACAGAACCAATCATAAAAATAATTTGGAAGTGTTCTTGATTTTTCAATTTTATGAAAGAGCTTGAATGAGTGGTAGTAGTTCCTATTGAAAGTGAATTTCGTTAGTGAATACATCATGGCCTTGATTTTTGTTTTTGGGAAGACTCTTAATTACCATTTTAATTTTCTAAGTAGTGATGGGTCTTCTTAGATTACCTAGATCATCCTGATTTAACTGTGGAAGATTATAAGAGTCCAAGAGTTTGTACATTTTTTCTAGGTTCTCATGTTTCATAGCATAGAGCTTCTCAAATTACCCTTTGATTACCCTTTGAGTCTCTGCAGTATCTATAGTGATCTCTCCGTTTTAATTTCTAATCTGGTTTATTAAGTTTCTCTCTCTGTTCCTTTGTGAGTTTTTCTAGTGGCTTATCAATCTTATTTTTTCAAAGACTCAACTTTTGCTTTTGTTGAATTTTGAATTATTTTATTGATTTCCACTTCATTGATTTCTGCACTAAGCCTTGTTATTTTTTTCTGCCTACCTATTTTTGGTTCCTTTTGTTGACCATTTTCCTAATTTTATAAGCCATGTCATGAAGCTTTTTATATATGCCCTTTCTTTCTACCTGATGTGTGTTTGCAAAGCAATAAATTTTCCTTTTAGTACTGCTTTTGCTGTGTCCCATAAATTCTGGTAATTTGTTTCTTCATTGTCATTTATTTCCAGGAATGCTTTGATTTCCTCTTTGATTTCATCTTCTACCCACTGGTTGCTCAGTCATGAGTTGCTTAATTTCCATTTGTTGACGTTTTTCTTCTGTGTCACATTGTTGTTCACTTGTAATTTCAGTGCTTTGTGATCTGAGAAGGTTGTCTTTATTATTTTTATCCTCTTGATTATATGAATATATGTTTTATGATCCAGAATGTGTTCTATCCTGGAGAATGACCCATGTGCATTGGAGAAGAATGTATATCCAGGTTTCTGTGGATGGAGTGCCCTATCTACTAGTCCACTTTCTTCCATTTCTCTTTTCATAGCTAGTATATTTTTGTTGGATTTCTACCTGGTTGACCCATCAAGGGGTGACAGGGCAGTGTTGAGGTCTCCCACTATTATTGTGTTGCCACTGATGTCTTCTTTCAGGTGTGTCAACAATCGTATTAAATATTTTGCTGGTCCCTCATTGGGTGCGTATATATTTAGGATTGTGATTTCTTCCTGTTGTACATATCCCTTGATTAGTACAAAATGCCCATCTTTGTCCCTTATAGCTTTTCTGGTCTAAAAATTTACATCATCAGATACCAATATGACCACTCCAGCTTTTTATCTGTGAAGCTATTATAATTCCTTCCAACCTGAAAGTGAGTCTGATTGGATACAATAATCTAGGTGAAGTATTCATTTCATTGAGTTTTATCCCATCACTTACTTCTGGCCTTGAGGGTTTCTTCTGACAGGCCTACTGTAAATCTTAAGGATTCTCCTTTGACTTTAATTTCCCTTTTTATCTTTCTGCTTTCAATATTCTATTCTTATATGTTGGATTGATCATTGTGACTAGGATGTGTCTTGGAATGCTTTTATTTGGGTATGTTATTGCTGGTACTCTTCAGGCATGTAGAATTTGGTTGTACACAGTATTTAGCTCTGGTAATTTCTGAGCAATGATGCCCTTGACTAATGATTCTTCCCGGGGATTTTCTTCTTGTGTCTCTGGAACTCCAATGATTCTTATATTGTTTCTATTGAGTTTTTTTGAAGACTTTTATTTTCATCTTTTTTGAGTATTTTTTCCATTGTCCGATCATTTTTTTAAGGTTTAAGGTTTTAAGGTTCTTTTCCAATCTTTTTTGCTGTATGGAGTTGTTATGCATCTCATCTTCAAGCTCACTGATTCTGTATTCAACTTCTGTTACTCTGTTGAAGAGACTTCCATTGAGCTTTATATTTCCTCCACTGAATTTTTCAGACCTGTTATTTCAGTTTGGACATTTCTGATTTCTATCTTTGTTGTCTCTTCAGCTCTATCTATGCTTTCTTTGAGTTCTATCCTCCATATATCTTCTATATATTCCTTATCTGAGAGGCTAACTAGGTGACTGACTCTTCTTTGTTCAACAGAGCTGCCATCTTCATTCTCTAGGCATGGAATTGGCCTTCATTGTTTTACCATTGTCTCGCTTATAGTATGTTTTTTCTATGTGTAATGGTGGAGTTCATTGGCTAGAAGATGAGTGCAGCTGCAAAGCGAAGCAGAACAGATGTGATCCTCTGGCACTACCGTTTATGGGTGGGGATAGCCCACCTTGATGGGATTAAGTTCACTGGGGTCTTCCTCTGCAGTTTAAGCAGGAAACCAGGAAGCCCTCCTTTAGCATTTTAAGAGCAGGACCTGCTGTGCCTTGATGAGAGGAATGGAGAGAAGATATATCCTCACTTCTTCCCAAGACTTAGCCTCTAAGAAGATGAATTTGGGACTGAGCACAATAATGTGATATATCACTTTTTTTTTTTGGTGCTCTGGAATGAGAGCACTGTGTAAGTTCCAGGAAAGAAGAAAAATAGATAAATGATGATCACAATGAAAGAGAATTTTCTCTACAACTTGTTGGAACCCTGGAAGAAAAGTCCCCCTAATGGGTGACACTTTCCTACCAAGGAATATCTGGATCATCAGTTTCAGGAGTCAGGAATCTAGGTTTTGGTTGAGCTATCCTTTAAAGAAGGCTGGTAACTTTAGGCCCAAAGTGCAGTAAGTGATGTGAAACAGTCAATACTTGGCTGGAAAACAGACTCTGTGTTAGACCATATATTTGCAGGTTGATGTCAATGTTCTGTGCACATGTAAAATAATAGACTAAGCTTTTATGTTCTATTTAGCCTGGCATACTCAGAGCTTGTATTAAATACATTTGTTGCTATAAAATAAAGTTTATATTTTTCACCTATATGAAATGCTTTTGGGATTATATGATAATTTCAGATTACAATGAATTTATCCAGATGCCATTCTTTTTTAATTTAAGGACCTGCACTCATGGCAATTACTATAGAGAATTGTAATGAAAATAAAGGCAGTTTTACAATGTATTTGAGATTCAGTGGGTTATATTTCTAGTCGTAGCCATGACTGCTCTTATCGTGCCCTGAAAAGTCATGGTGTTCCGGGGGAAGAATAAGTCTGTTATTTCTTTTTTCTTGAGGTCCTTGGGAGAGGTATGGGGCATACTGGTGATGGAGGTAGCCTTGAAATTATGTGCTGGAGAAACCATTGTTAATAACATTACAAATCAAATAATTTCAATGAAAACACTTTTAAATGTATTTAAAAAGACTGGTAAGTTATAATAGATGAATGAGATATTGCATTTTACACATCTGAGTGTTGTGACAGAAAATTGTGATACCCTAAAACTTACTAACAACACAATTTGGGTGCATAGGATGAGATACTTTCAAATAATACACACTTTAATTCTTTCAGCAGTGTCATAATTGGGTAGGCAATTTCTGTTCTTCAAATCTAGAAACTAAGCTCAGCAAATTTGGTAGACTTGGTCAAGGTCATTCTTTTTTTGGGGGGCCACACCCATTTGATGCTCAGGGGTTACTCCTGGCTAAGCGCTCAGAAATCGCCCCTGGCTTGGGGGGACCACATGGGACACTGGGGGATCGAACCACGGTCCTTCCTTGGCTAGCACTTGCAAGGCAGACACCTTACCTCTAGCACCACCTCTCCGGCTCCTCAAAGTCATCCTTGTAACAAATGCCAGAACCGGGCCCGGAGAGATAGCACAGCGGTGTTTGCCTTGCAAGCAGCCGATCCAGGACCAAAGGTGGTTGGTTCGAATCCCGGTGTCCCATATGGTCCCCCGTGCCTGCCAGGAGCTATTTCTGAGCAGACAGCCAGGAGTAACCCCTGAGCATCGCCGGGTGTGGCCCAAAAACCAAAAAAAAAAAAAAAAAAAAAACCCAAAAAAAAAAAAAAACAAATGCCAGAACTAGCTCTGAAAACCAGGCTTCTGTTCCAAGTACCCTTTTCTTTCAACACTCACCCTCCTGAAAATGGGCCCCATTCCACTAGTGAGGGCAGGACCCTCCACCTACTTCTTGGGTCATGAGATTTTTCCCCTACAAGAAACCTTTTGTTCAACTGGGTGCTGAGAAAGGACAGGATTACAAAGGGCTCCACACATGCAAGGTTAAAAGAGCAGATTTTATGGCTAACTTAATAAGCACTGTTTTATATGTTCAATAGTTCTGTATATGCAAATGCACTTTACCTATCCTGAGACCTGGCCAATTGTTCCCACTTTTTTTTTTTTTTTTTTTTTTGGTTTTTGGGCCACACCCGGTGACGCTCAGGGGTTACTCCTGGCTATGCGCTCAGAAGTCGCTCCTGGCTTGGGGGACCATATGGGACGCCGGGGGATCGAACCCGCGGTCCGTCTCCTAGGCTAGTGCAGGTAAGGCAGGCACCTTACCTTGAGCGCCACCGCCCGGCCCCTTGTTCCCACTTTTTTAAGCCATAGGGCCATCTATAGAATTTGAGAAAATGGTTGGATGATGAGAGGCCAGGACACCTTCCTAGGACCTACAGATTGAGTGGTGTATCAAGTGTGATGATCCACGGCCACTGAGAGGTGGAGTGCTTAACATTACACACAAAGAATGTGAAGTAATAAAACACTTGGGGAATGGTTCAGAGTAGAAACAAATTTGAGACCCCAAAATAGTAAAAAGTGTGCACATGAGAAAAGCTTGTTGACTTGTAACTTTTTCTTTCTGGTTCAGCATTGCTTTTCAACTTACCTTGAAATTCACTGGCCTTGTAGAAATAATAATAAAATGAATTTTTTAACATATTAGAATTTTAAACCTATATAACAAATATTAAAACAAAGGATCAAAAACAAGTTTTAAAATAATGACTGCCAAATTTTGCCACTTAAAATGTCAAACAAAAGATTTGATCTGTAAATAAAAAAATCTAAAAATCAAAAAGAAAAACATGAACAGTTAAATAAAATCTGAACAGATTATATGGGGGAGATAAAGTAAATAAGTCATATTTTCTTTATTATGCAAAATATGTGTAAAAAGGGGTATTCTTTCTTTTTTCTGTTAATCCTTTATTTGTGACAAAAATAAATATCTACAAATATGCAAATTATATATATATTGAAATATATATATTGAAAATATATATATATATATTAAAGGAAAAATAGGTACAACATTCTTAGATAGTGGAGGGAAGTCTGATATTTGGATTACCTAGGTATCTGACCAATCTCTCTGCTAAAGATAAAGGAATAGGGAACTTTATTTCACTTTTTTTATATGCTAACTAAACTTGTGCTAGCTGCACACAAGAGAAATTACCAGGTAGGTAAAATTTATACCAATAAGCTTTATTTTTTTTCTTTTTCAAAGTTCCTAAGTGGAGGGGGGAGATGCTTGAACATGAAGCTTCCAGAAAAGAGAAAAACTGAGGAGAAATATGGTAAGTATTTAATAAATAGTTGTTATTTGTCATGTTGTTAGAGATGATTCTAATAGCCTTATAATTTTTCAAAGCACTGGAGTACAGAAGATTGTACATAATTTTTAATTATGAGTATTAAAATATTTTATTATCAATTTTTATTAGAACAGCCTTGTTTTTCTACTAAAGATTACCTAACTCCTACTAAGCTTTTTCTTTCTTTTATTTTAATATAATTTTTATTTTAATTATAGTGCTTACATATTGTTGACAATAATATTTTAGGTACATATTAAAATAAAATCAGGGGAATTCCCATCACTGAATTGTCCTCCCTCCACCTCCATTCTCGTCCTTCTTCCCATATCCTTTCCCTTACCCTGTGGACTGCTAGAATAAGTGGTCCCCTCTGTGCCTAGCTTACTACTTAATGGTCTTACACCTATTTGGTCTTGGTACCTCCCTTATTTCCCCCCCCCACAATTGGGAGGCGGGACTAGATAGTTCAAGTTATGCAGTTTTGTTTGAAGAAGAGAAAAGGAATAACCTGGAGAAAAAAGAAAAAAGAAAAAAAGAATCAGATACTCCGGAAATGGGTGGAGTCCTTCTAGAGGCTTTCATCCTTGGTTTGAGAGACGAAGGAAAAAAAGGTGAAACACCACAACAGTACATAAAGAACTGTCAAATAAAATATCCAGTGAGCATTCCAAACAAACAAACAAAACAAAACAAAAAACAAGGGTAAGCACCATATAAAAGCCATGGTATTGAGATAAAAAAATGTGGCAGAGCACACAAGAAAAGAAAAGAAGAAAATAAATAAATAAATAAATATAAATGGAGAGGAGACATCCACTTCAATAACCAAACCACAACAATAAAATCAACCAAAAATAGATAAATAAATAATAATAAAAAATTGTTTTGTGCTTATTTTTTCCCTCCTGCAGATACACAGTAAATATTGAGGTCATTCGAAAAGGAATTTTCTTTGCCTAAGAGATACAGGGTTTCTCCACCCTTGAAGTATATTGTCATGGGATTAACTATAGACTCCTTTCAGGTTCATTTACTCTCCCCTTGGTGCTTTTGTGTTGTATGGAAAAAGGGGTATTCTTTCTGTTGACCTACCAAATTGGCAATTATAAGACAACAAAATTCAAAAATGAAGGTAAATTAACAAAACATTCTCTTAAGCAATCATGAACTTTTTAGTTTGTCAACTATTTGGGAAGGGGAAGTGGATAAAAATAGATACAAATGTATTTCTTGAACTCAAAGTGGCCAGTGATTAAATGGAATTAGCTTTAACATATCTGAGTTCTCAGTTTGGTTCTGCTACATATTCGTATAGATATATTTGAGACTAAATATATCCATACAAATGATGGATACTAACCACAATTTACCTTATTCTCTCCTACTTACTCTGTCAATTGATGTTATCAAATGGTCTACATAATATCTGGAAACATGAATGACAATTATTGAGTCTTCCTTAATAAGAGTCTTTGCTTGAAATTTTGGGCTATCCAAGGGAACATTTCCTTTAAGATATTTTTCTATTGACTAGCAAATAATTGCCTGTTAGCTAAGTTAGTTGAAAATTTAAGTTCTAAATGATAAGTGAGAGGAAGTAATGGTTCAACATTTTGAATTTAGGTGAAAAGATGTTCTATCAGTCTACTTGACATCTTAAGGACTGACAGTTTCCTTATAGCTAGCCAATAAAAGACTAGCTAGACTTCTCTGTTAATATTGCTGCCCAGGTCCTAAATATCTAGTTTTTACTATAAATGGAAAAAGTATATATGACCCCAACATAAGGCTAACCCAATGCACCAAGCCAAGTCCTCTATTCTAGGCCATCTTTGTCATACCTCCTGAAGTGGCATAAGAAATTTGCTACTCCTTTCTGAATAAAAGAATATAAGATTCCATAGAAACTTGCAAATAAAAAAAAAGATTATAAAAATAAAAAAAATTACTCGAAAAAAAAAAAAGATGAAGAATTTACTGAGAAATGGTACAGAGGGTAGGGCACTTACATTGCACATGGCCAGCCTAGGCTGGATCTCTGGCAGGAGTAATTCTTTTTTAAAAGATTATTTTATTGAAACCATTGTGACTTACAAAGTTGAGTTTCATAGCTGAGTTTCAGTTATACAATATTTCAGGATCAATTCCACTACCCGTGTCAAAGTCCCTCTACCAATGTTCCCAGAGTGCACCCTAGGCCACTCCCCCAACCCAGCCTACTAGCATAACAGGCCAATTTTAAGTTTTGATTGTTAAAGTTTGTGTCTTATGATTTCATTCTTGTTGACTTTGGCTTGGATATTTAATTCTGTCCTTTCTTAACACCATCAATACACCTAAAACATCTCTCTCTCTCTCTCTCTTTTTTAATTTTTGGCTTTTGAGTCACACCCAGCAGTGCTCAGGGGTCACTTTTGGCTCCACACTCAGAAATCGCTCCTGGCAGGCTTGCGGGACCTTATGGGATGCTGGGATCCAAACCACTGAGCCTCTGCATGAAAGGCAAACACCCCACCTCATGCTATCCCTCTGGCCCCGAGACCTCTTGACTTCGGTCCTCATCCTTTCATATTTGTGTTTCTCCGCCTCTACTCAATTTCATTCCTTCTCCTTGCTATACTTTAGAGCCAAAAGTTTTTGAGACAACTCCCATGTAAATCATCACATTTCTTTATGTAGTTATTCTAAATACCACATAGAAGGGATAACATTCTTTATTCTTTATTGCAGACCCAGGAGTAATCCCTGATCATTGCTGTATGTGTCCCTTCCAAAAAAAGAATCTACCCTTGGCAGCACTTCTAGAAATAAGTAACTCTTCTTTTACCACTGAAACATCCAACAATTCCACTTTTAGAAATTATCTAAAAGAGACCATGCATATGTTTACAGTAGTAAAAATAACTCAAGTATTTTATGGTCAGACATTTGAATAAAAGATGGTTCATTTATACATTGTAATGCAATATCATTAAAAATATATGGTGCATATACTAACTAAAAAAGATTCATAGATTGTTTAAATTTAGATTGTCTGACTTTGTAGAGCATTCACTTATTTTCTTCATAAAACTTACAATGTAATTATATGTTTTTATTTGTTTGTTTCTGTTACCACTAACCTAATGTCAAGTAATTAATTTTGTTTAATTATTAATTTTTGGATTATAAATTTGGGGTTTATTTATCATGTAGGAAGAAACAGCATATAGTGTTGAAAACAGTGATATTATGCTTATGATCTTTTACTATAAGACAATCTGGCTTTTCTAAGCAAAGTTTTTAAGATGAACAATCCTTAGAATTCATATCATCTTTAAAATAAAACATATATTTTTTAGATGTCAGAATTAAAAAGCTGGATTTTTAAGTTGGGCCTAAAGATACTTTCAAAATGCAAGAAATGTATTCTACCCTAGCAACTCAGCAATATCATCTAATACAGTCCATTAATCAGCCATATACATAGTTTATGTTTTAGTCATTGTTACTTTCTCTGCCTTGTAGATTATTCATATACTTGGTGCCAAATTCCTGGAAGAAGTCCTATTTGTGCCATCCTCGTTCTCAGAATCTTATTCCACAGCTGCTCATTCTAGATTTTTCCATAAATAATGCATCAAAATTTTTTTTCTTTATTTAAATATCTTGATTACAAATATGATTGTGATTAGGTTTCAGTCATGTAAAGAACACCCCCCTTCACCAGTGCAACATTCCTACCACCAAATCTCCCAACATCCCACCCCCCCACCTATACTCTAGACAGGCTTTCCAGTTTCCTCATTCATTCACATGACTATGGGAGTTCTCAGTGTAGTTATCTCTATCACCACTCTTTGTGGTGAGCTTCATGAAGTGAGCTGGAAGTTCCAGTCCTCCTCTCATTGTCTCTGAGGATTGTTGCAAAAACGACTTTTATTTTTCTTAAAACACATAGATGAGTGAGACTATTCTGCATCTCTCTCCCTCCCTCTGACTTATTTCACTCAGCATGAAAGACTCCATGTACATCCATTATAGGAAAATTTCATGACTTCATCTCTCCTGACAGCTGCATAATATTCCATTGTGTATATGTACCACAGTTTCTTTAGCCATTTGTTTGGTGAAGGGCATCATGGTTGTTTCCAGAGCCTGGCTATTGTGAATAGTGCTGCAATAAATATAGGTGTGAGGAAGGGGGTTTTGTATTGTGTTCTTGAGTTCCTACGGTATATCCCTAGGAGTGGAATAGCTGGGTCGAATGGGAGCTCAATTTCCAGTTTTTGGAGGAATGTCCATATCGCTTTCCATAGAGGTTGGACTAGATGGCATTCCACCAGCAGTGAATAAGAGTTTCTTTATCTCCACATCCATACCAGCACTGATTGTTCTCATTCTTTGTGATGTGTGCCAATCTCTGTGGTGTGAGATGGTATCTCATTGTTTTGATTTGCATCTCCCTGATGATCAGTGATGAGAAGAATTTTTTTCATGTACCTTTTGGCCATTTGTATTTCTTTTTTATCAAAGTGTCTGTTCATTTCTTCTCCCCATTTTTTGATGGGATTAGATGTTTTTTTTTTTTTTCTTGTAAAGTTCTGTCAGTGCCCTGTATATTTTGGAGATTAACCCCTTATCTGAAGGGGATTGGGTGAATAGTTTTTCCCACATGGTGGGTGGCTCTGGTATCCTGGGCACTATTTCTTTTGAGGTGCAGAAGCTTCACAGTTTAATGTATTCCCATCTGTTGATTTCTGCTTCCACTTGTTTGGAAAGTGCAGTTTCCTCCTTGAAGATGCCTTTAGTCTGAATATCATGGAGTGTTTTACCTACGTGTTGTTCTATATACCTTATAGAATCAGGTCTGACATCAAGGTCTTTAAGTCATTTGGATTTTACCTTCGTACACGATGTTAACTGGGAGTCTATGTTCGCTTTTTTGCAAGTGGCTAACCAGTTTTGCCAGCACCAGTTGTTGAAGAGTTTTTCCCTACTCCACTTAGGATTTCTTGCTCCTTTGTCAAAGAGTAGGTGATTGTATGTCTGGGGAACATTGTCTGAGAACTCAAGCCTATTCCACTGATCTGAGGGTCTGTCTTTATTCCAATACCATGCTGTTCTGATAACTATTGCTTGTAGTACAGTTTAAAGTTGGGGAAAGTAATGCCTCCCATTTTCCTTTTCCCTAGGAGTGCTTTAGCTATTCTAGGCTGTTTATTGTTCCAGATGAAATTCATAAGTGTTTGATCCACTTCTTTGAAGAGTGGCAAGGGTATATTTAGAGGGATCGCATAAAATCTGTACAATGTTTTGGGGATTATTGCCATTTTAATGATGTTAAACCTGCCAATCCATGAGCAGGGTATGTGTTTCCATTTCTTTGTGTCCTCTCTTATTTTTGGGGTAGGGCTTTATAGTTTTCTTTGTAAAGGTCCTTCACGTCTTTGGTCAAGTTGACTCCAAGATATTTGAGTTTGTGTGGACTAATGTGAATGAGATTGCCTTCTTGACGTCCATCTCTTCCCTATCATTATTGGTGTATAAAAAGGCCATTGATATTTGTGTGTTAATTTTGTGGCCTGCCACCTTGCTATATGAGGCTATTGTTTCTAGAAGCTTTTTGGTAGTGTCTTTAGGGTTTTCTAAGTAAAGTATCATGCCATCTACAAACAGTGAGAGCTTGACTTCTTTCTTTCCTATCTGGATTCCCTTTATATCTTTTTCTTGCCTGACCGCTATAGCAAGCACTTCCAGTACTATGTTGAAGACAAGTGGTGAGAGCGGAAAACCTTGTCTTGTACCAGAATTTAGAGGAAAGGCTTTTAGTTTTTCTCCATTGAGGATAATTTTGCCATTGGCTGGTGGTAGATGGCTTTAACTAGATTGAGAAAGGTTCCTTTCATTCCCATCTTGCTGAGAGTATTGATCAAGAATGGGTGTTGGACCTTGTCAAATGCTTTCTCTGCATCTATTGATATGATCATGTGATTTTTATTTTTTTGTTGTTGTTGATGTTGTGTATGATATTGACAGATTTACGGATATTAAACCATCCTTGCATTCCTGGGATGAAACCTACTTGGTCGTAGTGTATGATCTTCTTGATGATACATTGGATCCTATTTGCCAGGATTTTGTTGAAGATCTTTGTATCTGCATTCATCAGGGATATTGGTCTGTAATTTTCTTTTTTGGCAGCATCTCTGTCTGATTTTGGTATCAAGGCAATGTTGGCTTCATAAAAGCTGTTTGGGAGTGTTCCTGTTTTTTTCAATTTCATGGAAGAGCCTGGCTAGGATTGATAGTAGATCCCATTGAAAGGTTTGAAAGAATTCATTAGTAAATCCATCTGGTCATTGGCTTTTATTTTTGGGCAGATGTTTGATTACAGTTTCAATATCCTCAATAGTGATGGGGGTGTTTATATATACTACATTCTCCTTCCTTAACTGTGGAAGTTTATAAGTGTCCCAAGAATTTATCCATTTCTTCTAGGTTCTTATGTTTAGTAGCATAAAGTTTTTCAAAGTAGTTTTTGATTACCCTTTGGATCTCTGCAATATCTGTCGTAATCTACTTCTTTTCCTTTTTAATATGGGTTATCAGGTTTATCTCTCTCTCTTCTTTCGAGTTTTGCCAATGGTCTATCAATCTTGTTTATTTTTTCAAAGAACCAACTTCTACTTTTGTTGATCTTTCAGATTGTTTTTTGGGTTTCCATTTTGTTGATTTCTGCTCTCAGCTTTGTTATTTCCTTCTGTTCCTATTTGTGGGTCCTTTTGTTGAGCACTTTCTAATTCTATGAGCTGCTTCATTAAGCTATTCAGGTAGGCCCATTCTTTCTTCCTGATGTGTGCTTGCAAAGCTATAAATTTTCCTCTCAGGACTGCTTTTGCTGTGTCCCATAGATTCTGGCAGTTTGTGTCTTCATTATCATTTGTTTTCAGGAAAGTTTTGATTTCCTCTTTGATTTCATCTTGGACCCACTGGTTGTTCAGTAGTAGACTGTTTAATTTCCAATTGTTAAAGTTTTTCTCCTGTATGCCTTTGTAGTTCACATCTAATTTCAGAGCCGTGTGGTCAGCAAAGGTAGCCTGCAAGATTTCTATCCTCTTGATTTTATGGAGGTATGTTTTATGTGTCAGCATGTAATCTATCCTGGAGAATGACCCATGTACATTGGAGAAGAATGTGTATCCAGGTTTTTGGAGGTGGAGTGTCCTATATATCTACTAGTCCTCTTTCTTCCATTACTCTTTTCAGGGCTAGTATGTTTTTGTTGGGTTTCAGTCTGGTTGATTTACCAAGTGTTGACAGGGCCGTGTTGAGATCTCCCATAATTATTGTGTTATTATTAATGTCTTCTTTCAGATTTGTCAGTAATTGTATTAGATAATTTGCTGGTTTCTCATTGGGTGCATATATGTTTAATAGTTTGATTTCTTCCTGTTGCACATATCACTTGATTAGTACATAGTGTCCATCTTTGTCCCTTACCACTTTTCTGAGTATAAAGTTGGTGTCATCAGATATTAATATGGCCACCCCAGCTTTTTTGTTTGTTTGTTTGTTTGTTTTTGTTTTTGGGCTACACCCGGTGGTGCTTAGGGGTTACTTCTGGCTGTCTGCTCAGAAATAGCTCCTGGCAGGCACGGGGGACCATATGGGACCGGGATTTGAACCACCCACCTTTGGTCCTGGATCAACTGCTTCCAAGGCAAACACCGCTGTGCTATCTCTCCGGAACCCCACTCCAGCTTTTTTAAGGGTGTTGTTTGATTGGACGATTTTCTTTCAGCCTTTGATTTTGAGTCTATGTTTGTTCTGACTATTCAGGTGTGTTTCTCGTAGGCAGCAGAAGGTTGGATTCATCTTTTTGACCCATTTTGCCACTCTGTATCTTTTAGTTGATGAATTTAGTCCATTGACATTGAGGGAGATGATTGTCATAGGATTTACTGTCACTTTGTAGATAAGTTTGCTGTGTTTGTTGGTCTTTCTTGTCTTAAAGTAGACCTTTTAGTTTTTCCTTTCAGGCTGTTTTTTTTTTATCTGTGAAGTTTCTGAGCTATTTTTTTTATCCATGAAGTTATGCATCCTTCCTTCAAACCTGAATGTGAGTCGGGCTGGGTGCAGTATTCTCAGTGAGGCATTCATTTCATTCAGTCTTGTCACAATATCCCACCACTGTCTTCTGGCCTTGAGAGTCTTGTGACATGTCTGCTGTAAGTCTTAGGGATGCTCCTTTGAATGTAATTTCCCTTATTGATCTTGCTGCTTTCAGTATTTTATCTCTGTCTGTGGGATTTGTCATTGTAAGGAGGATGTGTCTTGGGATATTTTTCTTTGGGTCTTTTTTGGCTGGTACTCTTCTGGCATGCAGGATTTGATTGCATGTAGTCTTTAACTCTAGGAGTATCTCTTTGATGATGTTTTTGACAGTTGATTCTTCCTGGAGATCTCCTTCCTGGGCCTCTGGTACTCTAATGATTCTTACATTGTTTCTGTTGAGTTTATCAAAGAGTTCTATTTTCATCTGCTTAGATTCCTTGAGAACTTTTTCATTGTTTGTTCGTTTGTCTTAATGTTCTTTTCCAATTTCTTCTGCTGTGTTGAGTTTTTCTGCATCTCATCTTCCAGCACGCTGATTCTGTCCTCAGCTGCTGTTACGCTGCTGGCGAGGCCATCCACTGAGGTTTTCAGTTGAGCTACCGTGTTTTTCAGATCTGTTATTTCAGTTTTGAGTTTTCTGATTTCTGTCTTTGAGTTCTGTTCAGATAAATCTATGCTTTCTTAGAGTTCTAGAAATATCTTCCATATTTCTATTCTCAACTCCTTATCTGAGAGGTTAATCAGATGGTTGGAATTTTTTAGGTCATCTGCACTATCGTCTTCATTCTCTGTGCATATTGTTTGCCTACGTGGTTTCCCCATTGTCACGCTTGTAGTGTGATTTTTTTCTGTGTGTTGTGGTGGGGTCCATTAGATAGATGGCATGGCTGCGAAGCGAAGTGGAGCAGTCATGCTCTTCTGGAGCCTCGGGGAAAGCTATTTTTCTGGGCCCTTTTCAGTCCACTCTCAAGAGGTTCAGGAGACAGGAGAGTGGAAAAACATGCACAGGCAATGCTTACAGTTTCTCACACTCAGGAACCACTGGGCGGGATTATATATCACATCAAAGAACTTAAGTTTACTACTCTACCCAAAAATTTAATCATAATAGAAAAAATTAAATGATGGAGGGAACAAATAAATTTGAGAATTAGGCTTCACATTGCATAGCCCTCTTTCTATAAGTGCTTGAAATCCACAGGTATATTGTAAGCTAATTCTTTATAGACAGGCAGAGGCTGTTTTGTGCAGTTGGTATTCTTATTCCTTGTCTCTTTCGAATCATCATTCCCCAGCAATATATTTCTAAGTAAAAAAATTTATATGTGCTTATATTCTTCTGAAAATATAAAAACCTACTATTTGTATAAAATAACAGAAGTTCCTATCTTTGTCTTTTCTTCCATCTCTCTGTTAATAGTTGTTTATAACTCCTTCTAGACTTGTGAACAAATACACACAGAACATTTATTGGGGTGTGTTCTGCCATGGAATGAAACTTGTTCTATTATTCTGTGATTTGCTTTTTTTCTTTTTTGTTTTTAGGCAAGTCATATATTTTTATTTAAACAACTTTATCACATACACGATTGTGTTTGGGTTTCAGTCATGTAAAGCACACCACTCATCACCAGTGCAACATTCCCATCACCAATGTCCCAAATCTCCCTCCTCCCAACCCAACTCCTGCCTGTACTCTAGACAGGCTTTCTATTTCCCTCATACATTCTCATTATTAGGATAGTTCAAAACGTAGTTATTTCTCTAACTAAACTCAGCCCTGTTTGTGGTGAGCTTCATGAGGTGAGCTGTAAATTCCAGCTCTTTTCTCTTTTGTGTATGAAAGTTATTATTAAAAGAAAGTCTTACATTTTTCTTAAAACCCATAGATGAGTGAGACCATTATGCATCTTTCTCTCTCTCTGACTTATTTCAATCAGAATAATATATTCCATGTACATCCATGTATAGGAAAATTTCATAACTTCATCTCTCCTGACAGCTATATAATATTCCATTGTGTATATGTACCACAGTTTCTTTACCATTCATCTGTTGAAGGGTATCTTGGTTGTTTCCAGAGTGTTGCTATGGTAAATAGTGCTACAGTGAATAAGGGTGTAAGGAAGGGATTTTTGTATTGTATTTTTGTGTTCCTAGGGTATATTCCTAGGAGTGGTATAGCTGGGTAGTATAGGAGCTCGATTTCCAGTTTTTGGAGGAATCTCCATATTGCTTTCCATAAAGGTTGAACTAGACGGCATTCCTACCAGCAGTGGATAAGAGTCTCTTTCTCTCCACATCCTCGCCAACACTGCTTGTTCTCATTCTTTGTGATTTGTGCCAATCCCTGGGGTGTGAGGTGGTACCTCATAGTTGTTTTGATTTGCATTTCCCTGATGATTAGTGATGTGGAGCATTTTTCATGTGCCTTTTGGCCATTTGTAATTCTTCTTTGTCAAAGTGTCTGTCCATTTCTTCTCCTCATTTTTTGATGGGATTAGATGTTGTTTTCTTGTAAAGTTCTATCAGTGCCTTGTATATTTTGGAGATTAGCCCCTTATCTGACGGGTATTGGGTGAACAGTTTCTCCCACTCAGTGAGGGGCTCTTGTATCCTGGGCGCTATTACTTTTGAGGTGCAGAAGCTTCTCAATTTAATATATTCCCATCTGTTAATTTTTGCTTTCATTGCTTGGAGAGTGCAGTTTTCTCCTTGAAGATGCCTGTAGTCTCAATGTCCTAGAGTGTTTTACCTACCTGTTGTTCTATATATCTTATGGTTTTGGGTCTGATATTGAGGTGTTTTACCTATGTGTTGTTCTATATATCTTATGGTTTCGGGTCTGATATCAAGGTCTTTCATCCATTTGGATTTAACTTTCGTACATGATGTTAGCTGGGGATCTAATTTCAATTTTTTGCAAGTAGCTAGCCAGTTGTGCCAACACCACTTGTTGAAGAGGCTTTCTTTGCTCTATTTAGGACTTCTTGCTCCTTTAACAAAAATTAGGTGATTGTATGTCTGGGGAACATTCTTTGAGTATTCAAGCCTATTCCACTGATCTGAGGTCCTGTCTTTATTCCAATACCATGCTGTTTTCATAACTATTGCTTTGTAGTAAAGTTTAAAGTTGGGGAAAGTAATTCCTCCCATATTCTTTTCCCCAATGATTGCTTTAGTTATTCTAGGGTGTTTATTGTTCCAAATAAATTTCAAAAGTGCCTGATCCACTTCTTTGAAGAATGCCATGGGTATCTTACAGTGCAAATATGGCCCACGTGCCACATATTGTATTTGTATCTGTTTTGTTTCTTCATTGCAAAAATATATATACTGTGTGCATAAGAATTTGTTCATAAATTTTGTTTTTACTATAGTCAGACCCTCCAATGGTCTGAGGGACTGTGAACTGTCCCCCTGTTTAAAAAGTTTGAGGACCCCTGCTTTAGGGGGATTGTATTAAATCTGTACAATGCTTTGGGAAGTATTGCCATTTTGATGATGTTAATCTTGCCAATCTATGAGCAGGGTATGTGCTTCCATTTCCGCATGTCCTCTCTTATTTCTTGGAGCAGAGTTTTATAGTTTTCTTTGTATAGGTCCTTCACATTTTTAGTCAAGTTGATTCCAAGATATTTGAGTTTCTGTGGCACTATTGTGAATGGGGTTGTTTTCTTAATGTTCATTTTTTCCTTATTACTATTGGTGTATAGAAAGGCCATTGATTTTTGTGTGTTAATTTTGTAGGCTGCCACCTTGCTATATGAGTCTATTGTTTCTAGAAGCTTTTTTTTTAGAGACTTTAGGGTTTTCTAGGTAGAGTATCATGTCATCTGCAAACAGCGAGAGCTTGACTTCTTCCTTTCTTATCTGGATTCCCTTGATATCTTTTTTTTTTTTGCCTAATTGCTATAGCAAGGACTTCCAGTGCTATGTTGAATAGGGGTGGTGAGAGAGGACAGCTTTGTCTTGTGCCAGAATTTAGAGGGAAGGCTTTTAGTTTTTCTTCATTGAGGATGATATTTTCCCCTGGCTTGTGGTAGATGGCCTTAACTATATTGAGAAAGGTTCCCTCATTTCCATCATGCTGAGAGTTATGATCAAGAATGGTTTTTGTGCTTTATCAAATGCTTTCTCTGCATCTATTGATATGATCATGTGATTTTTATTTTTCTTGTTGATGTTGTGTATTTTGTTGATAGATTTATGGATGGTAAACCATCCTTGCTTTCCTGCGATGAAACCCAATTGGTAATAGTGGATGATATTCTTAATGAGGCATTGAATCTTATTTGCCAGAATTTTATTGAGGATCTTTGCATCTGTGTTCATCAGCGATATTGGTCTGTAATTTTCTTTTTTGGTTGCATCTTTGTCTGGTTTAGGTATCAATTTGATGTTGGCTTCATAAAAGCTATTTGGATGTGTTCCCGTTTGTTCGATTTTATGAAAGAGTTTTGCCAGAATTGGTAGTAGTTCATCTTGAAAGATTTGAAAGAATTTATTAGTGAATCCATCCGGGTCTGGGCTTTTGTTTTTGAGCAGACATTTGATTACTGTCTTAATTTCCTCAGCAGTGATGCAGTTGTTTAGATATGCTACATCCTCTTCATTCAACCATGGAAGATTATAAAATTCCAAGTATTTATCCATTTCTTCCAGGAACTCATTTTTAGTGGCATAGAGTTTCTCAAAGTATTTTCTTATTACCCTTTCAATCTCTGCCATATCAGTAATGATCTCTCCTTTTTCATTCCTGATATGAGTTATCAAACTTCTCATTCTCTCTCTTTCTTTGTTAGTTTTCTAGTGGTCTATCAATCTTGTTTATTTTTTCAAAGAACCAACTTCTGTTTTCGTTGATCTTTCAGATTGTTTTTTTTGGTTTTCACGTCATTGTTTTCTGCTCACAGATTTGTTATTTCCTTCTGTCTCCCTATTTTTGGGTCCTTTTGTTGAGTAATTTCTAATTCTATAAGTTGTGTCATAAGCTATTCAGGTATGCCCCTTCTTCTTTCTTGATGTGTGCTTGCAAAGCTATAAATTTTCCTCTCAGTACCGCATTTGCTGTTTCCCATAAATTCTGATAGTTTGTTTCTCTATTGTCATTTGTTTCCAGGAGCCTTTTGATTTCCTCCTTGATTTCATCTCGGACCCACTGGTTATTCTGTATTAGGCTGTTTAACTTCCAGGTATTTAATTTTTTCTTCTGTGTCCCTTTGTAGTTCACATATAATTTCAGGGCCTTGTGGTCAGTGAAGGTAGCCTGCAAAATTTCTATCCTCTTGATATTATGGAGGTATGTTTTATGTGCTAGCATGTAGTCTATTCTGGAGAATGTCCCATGTACATTAGAGAAGATTGTGTATCCAGGCTTCTGGGGGTGGAGTGTCCTGTATATATCTACTAGGCCTCTTTCTTCTATTTCTCTTTTCAGGTCTAGTATATTCTTGTTGGGTTTCAGTCTGGTTGACCTATCAAGTATTGACGATGCCGTGTTGAGGTCTCCCATAATTTTGTGTTGTTATTGATACTATTTTTCAGATTTGTCAACAATTGTATTAAATATTTTGCTGGCCTATCATTTGGTTTATGTTTAGGAGAGTGATTTTTTTCCAGCTGTACAAATCCCTTGATTAATACAAATTGTCCATCTTTGTCCTTTATAACTTTCCTGAGTATAAAGTTTGCATCATCTGATATTAGTATGGCCACTACAGCTTTTTTATGGGTGTTGTTTGCTTGGATGATTTTCCTCCAGCCATTTATTTTGAGTCTATGCTTGTTCTGACTATTCAGGTGCGTTTCTTGTAGCAGCAGAAGGTTGGGTTGAGTTTTTTTGATCCATTTAGCCAGTCTGTGTCTCTTAACTGGTGCATTTATTACATTGACATTGAGAGAAAGAATTGTCCTGGGATTTAGTGTCATTTTTCTTTCGATGTTTGGTGTCTCTGTTGGTAAGTCTTGTCTAAATTAGGCCATTCAGATTTTCTTTTAAGACTGGTTTTGAGTCTGTAAAGTTTCTGAGTTGTTGTTTGTCTGTGAAACCATGTATTCTTACTTTAAACCTAAAAGTGAGTTTTGCTGTGTGCAGTATTCTAGGCAAAGCATTTATTTCATTGAGTTTTGTCACTATGTCCCACCACTGCCTTCTGGCCTTGAGTGTTTCTTGTGACAGTTTTGCAGTAAATCTCAAGGATGTTCCCTTGAATGTAATTCCTTTTTTTGATCTTGCTGCATTCAGAATCCTGCCTTTATCTTTGGGGTTCGTCATTGTGACTAGGATGTGTCTTGGGGTGTTTTTGTTCTGCGGTCTCTTCTAGTTGTAACTCTTAAGGCATGCAGGATTTGATCGCATGTATTTTTTAGCTCTGGTAGTTTCTTCCTTTTTTTAATTAAATATAGTTTTAATTTTAATCATAGTGGCTTACATATCATTAACAATAATATTTTAGGTACATATTAACATAAAATCAGGGGAATTACCATCACCGAATTGTCCTCTCTCCACCTCCTTTCCTGTTCTTCTTCCCATAACCTCTTTCTTACCCCTGGGGCTGCTAGAATAAGTGGTCCCCTCTGTGCTTAGCTTACTACTTAGTGGTCTTACACCTATTTGGTCTTGGTACCTCCCTTATTCCCCGGCCTCAATTAGGAGGCGGGACTAGATAGTTCAAGTTATGTGGTTTTTTTTTGAAGAAGAGAAAAGTAATAACCTGGAGAAAAAAAAAAAGAAAAAAAGAATCAGATACTTCAGAAATGGATGGAGTCCTTCTAGAGGCTTTCATCCTTGGTTGAGAGACGCAGGGGAAAAAGAAGGTGAAACACCACAACAGTACATAAAAAAACTCTCAAATAAAATATGAGCATTCCAAAAACAAACAAACAAACAAAACAAAACAAAACAAAAGTGTAAGCACATATAAAAGCCATGGTATTGATATAAAAAAATGTGGCAGAGCACATAAGAATAGAAGAAAATAAATAAATATAAATGGAGACATCCACTTCAATATCCAAACTACAACTATGCAATCAATAAAAAATAGATAAGTAAATAATAACAAAAATTGTTTTGTGCTTTTTTTTTTCCTCCTGCAGATGCACAGTAAATATTGGGGTCATTCGAAAAGAAATTTCCTTTGCCTAAGAGATACAGGGTATCTCCAGCCTTGAAGTATATTGTCATGGGATTAACTATAGACTCCTTTCAGGTTCATTTACTCTCCCCTTGGTGCTTTTGTGGTGTATGGAAGACTTCTGCTCCGTTCTGTGTGATAACATCAGACCTCTGTATCTAGAGGTCTTGGTATCTGCACGAGTCAAGGAGTTGAACTTATGATTATGTCTTTCCTTGTGGGTCTAGAAGTTCTGTTCCCTCAGTGTCATTTTAATCCGTCTTCTGTGGTTGGTGGTCCTGGTCTTTGCGCTGATCCTAGGATGGGCCTGGGATAGTGTCTTCCGTTATGTTTCCAGAGGTACCCTTCCATTGCAATAGTCTCAGACAGACCTCTGGAACTAGGGATCATATTGTTGTGCAGGTCGTAGCTCACACCCTAGACTAGGACTTTTTTATTGGTCCCAGGATACAGTCTGGCCATGGTTCTGTCAGCCAGTCATCTGTAAATCGCCATCTTGGCATTTGGACAGAGCAAAGGGTGACAAGTCTTCTGATTTTGTCTTATCGTTAGCTGGTGAGGTAGAATAACTTGCTTTTAGGTCAAGTTGTTCCCATTTTCCTTGTTGTCAGGGTATCATAGTAGGGCTGGCATTTGTTGGTGTCCGAGCACTGATGTTCTTGACCATTGATTCTTCCTGGAGATTTTCTTCCTGGGTCTCTGGGACTCCAATGATTCTTAAGTTGTTTCTGTTGAACTTATCATAGACTTCTATTTTTATCTGTTCCCATTCTTTGACTAATTTTTTTTATTGTTTGCTCATTTGCTTTAAGGCTTTTTTCCAATTTCTTCTTCTGTATGGAGTTGTTATTCATCTCATCTTCCAGTGTACTAATTCTATCCTCAGCTGCTGTTAACCCATGGGAAAGCTCAACCATTTTTTTTCTTTAATTCATCTACTGAGTTTTTCAGACCTGTTATTTGACCTGAAATTTCAGTTTGGAGTTTTCTGATTTTTATCTTCATATTCTCTTGTTTCTTATTAGTGTTTTCTTCTATACTCTTTTTGAGTTCTGTGACTATCTTCCATATTGCAACTCTAAATTTGTCTCTGAGAGACTGATTAGTTGGTTGGCCATGTTCTGGTCATCTGAGTTGCCGTCTTCATTCTTTATGTCTTGAGCTGGCCTGCGTTGTTTCCCCAATGTCAATCTTGTGCTGTAGGTTTTTCTACGTATTATGGTTGTATTCATTGGCTAAATAATGTCTTTGCAGAGCAGCCGCGCACTTCTGGCTCATCCCATTTTTGGGCGTGTAAACGCACCTCCAGGGAAGGCTAGCTGTCCGCAGATAAGTCACACACAGGATGAAATCAAGCCGAGAATGCAGCACAGCACAGAAGACAGGCAGATAGGGGTGCTGGCATCAGAGTTCCAGCAGAGTTCAGTGGCTTCCCCTGCAATTTGCTTTTTTAAAAACAGGGCACAGTTCCCAAATCAGCAAACATAAATTTCCTATGGGTATATTTTTAGCTGCAGCAAAAGAGTCTATAGTGTAGATTCTGGGTCATTTCTATAATATTCAGATATTATAGTGTATGGAATACAATCTGGTTTCACACTCCTTGTTTGATGGATATGTGTGTCCATTCTTGTTATCATACACCATAAAGCTATAGTAACAGCTAGTTAGGTTCCTTCTGTAAATGTCATGTCTGCTCTCAGGAGAAATGTTTCAAAATGGATTTACCAGATGAAAAACAGCATGTGCTTTAAATATTGCAGTTTTTGTTCAGACTGTCTTTCCCATAGGTGATGTTGGCTTCCTCTTCATGTGGGAATGTCATTTCTCCATTCTTGTCAGCACAACTAAACTTCTAATTATTAATAATCTTATTACTAATCTTCTTATTGCTAATCTTCTAATGTTTTGTGGTTTGGCAAGCAGAAAGTGTATCTTTCTATTGTTATAGTGTCTAACTAATAAGTGGCAAACTGAACACATTGACAATATTTATTAGACATTTCTTCTTAGGAATGTTTTTATATTCATTGTTAATTTTCTCATTGTGATATTTACCTTTTAGTTAGTAATTTATGAGATGTTTAACAATATGCATTGATGATTAATTTTTGGTTAACGTATGTAAGAATTTCCTTCAAAATCAGTGTGATCGGCTCCTATGTGATTTTCTACTGAGTTTTTGTAGTTTAGGCAAGTACTCTAACGCCATTCATTGAACATATTAGCCTTTTCACATTTGCCCAATACCAGTTGACAGTATGACTTTTGCTTTTAAAATGGTTTATAAAAAGCATATACTTTTAATTGAATGAGATATTTACTTACAATTAAATGACCATTATAAGGAATTTAACATAATGCAAAAAGTATATTGATCTATTAAAATTTTAAGTGCTGAAAGCATTTTCATGCTATATTAATATATTTCCATAAACAAAAAAGTATCTGAAAAAAGATTAATAAAGTATTAACAATAATCTTTGGACCTGTTTCCTCTCCCTTCCCTCTGACCTCTTCTGTCTTCTCCCTCCCTCTGACTTTAGTCTCTTCCCTCTGACCTCTCCTGCCTCCCTATTCTGACCTCTCCTGTTTCTTCTCTCTTTCCTCTGACCTTTCCTGTCTCTTCCCTCTGACCTCTCCTGTCTCCCCATTCTGACCTCACTTGTTTCCTCTCCCATCCCTCTGACCTCTCTCCTGTCTCCTCCCTTTCTCTGACTTTAGTTTCTTCCCTCTGACCTTTCATGTCTCCTTATTCTGACCTCTCATTCCCTCTTTCTTCCCTCTGACCTGTCTTGTCTCCTCTCTAACCTCTTGTCTCCTTTCCCTCTGACCTCTAAAGAAAGAAAAAAAAAAGAAAAAAGAAAAAAATCTTTGGAGAGAGCTTCTAAAGTCCCAGGCTCAGTTGATGTAGTCATGAAGAATCTTAGCTAGCAGTGTTCAATACAAGGCTCAAGGATTCAGTGCTTTTGGGATCTGTCATACTGTGGATTACCACAGGCCACTCTAGGTGTTCTTGAGGATTTTCAGAGTTGCACCCTTGGTGCTGGACTGAGAATGTTCAGGAGTCCATATGATGCCTGAAATCAAATCTAGGTTTGATACATTCACAAGCCCCAATTCCTGTGTTATCTCCTCAGCTCTAATACTTATATCCTGATGTAGAGAACTCAGCATAATTTTGTTCCTTCATGCTGCTTTTCTTGGTGTGTTTTTCTTATTTAAACAAGCATGTTTTTTAAGAGAAATGCTGTTATTTTAGAAAACTTTGGCAAATCATGATAAGTTATTCTTGGTCCTCAAATCAGGAATATGGAAATGTTTTCTTTGAGAGCAGTTGATAAACAGCCAGGAAATCAATATGTTGATTTGATTTGATAATTTTCATTCTTATGCTAATGTTTTACTTTATTTTGGGCCTCAGACTTGCCACAATTAAGCCAGGCTCATGCATTTGTACTCATTTTGAGTTTGTGTTATTCACAATTACATTTTCTTCCTTTCATCCTTGAAATGTAAGTTTGTTACTCAAATGCAGCAGGAATAAAGTTTTCTTTTTATAGAATTTTGTTTTCTAAACCAGACCAGGTTTTCCCCCTACACCAAGTTGTTTTTTTAGTATCTCTGGTTAAGTAGAATAGGAGAGAATGATAAGAAATCTTGAAAAAATTATAGCGTGGGAATCCTAACCTCAGGTGGCAGATAAATATCTCAGTGACTGAGCAGAATCTTCCTGGCTTCAATCGCTCCTGGGAAAACAGCAGATTTAGCTGTAGCAAATTTATGATGCCAAACCAAAAGACCTAAAAGTTTTGTGGAGCTCTCCAAGTCTGCAAAGGCAGAGGCTGGTAAGTGAATTTTTGCCATTTTCAAAAGGGGGCACAGGTTACAAGTATAGTGACCTCCAGTCCTTGCTCCAACTTCAAAGCTTTCTCATGGTGGGGAGCCCCTGTTCTCCTCCCCCTACAGTTGGAGGAGGGAGGGACACCAGGGTGATTGTTAGGGAGGTTCTACCATATACAACCCTCCTCCTCCTGGCTCACACTTCATTCTGCTAAGGTGTGCCAGACACACAGGGCATTTCTGTTGGGGAGAGTGAAAGCAAATCTTTCCAGAATCTGATAGAAGGAGGCTGTCTCAGATTGCCTTTCCCCTCACTTCTCACCATCCCAAAGCCTCTCAGATTTGTTTTAGGAGATGTGTTGTCAAGAGTCAGTCCTTCTACCTGGGCTACAGCTAAAGGATCCACATGTGAAGAATAGATTAGGGCCATGAGTGGTCAGAGGCATGAGTCAGTAGATATGTACACTAGATCTGAGTTCCTAAGGCCTTAACACTTCTCTGTTGACTTTATGGTTTCCTTTCATATCTTTCTCAACATTTCAAGTTCTCTCCTTTATGAAAGTAGTCTATGATTTCAGTCATGTTGAACCATGTGAGTGAGGGTGTTTGAAAGGTAAAGGAAGGTAGTAGGGAGATGAATGATTTAGAAGAGAATAGAGCAAGAAACCGAGTCACTGTGCTTCTATTACATCATAGTATCTGATTCCAAATGTACCCTTAAATAGCATTAGAATCTCCATTTTCCATTTGAGTCAGTGGAGATTCTCTGATGTGAGGTAAGTTCCTCAGTGTGTGATCTAAATTTGCATTTTTTTTTTCGAAACAGGCTTACCTCCTTCTCTTCATAAGGCTGATCTTTGAGACAAAGATGGAAAACATGAGAATTTGATGCCTGGTCATACTTTCTTCAAAGAGAATGATTAACAGCACCACCCAGTCTTTCCCACTTTCCAACTGAGTTATGGACATGAGTTGGAGGCTTGTGTAGGTCTAATGTGGTGACAGCTTCTCTCCACATCACCCAGAAGGAAAGGTTCAGAGCACCAGAATATGTAGCCACTTTTTCTGACTAAATTTGGGGGGCTCCTATGCCTGTTCTTTATTATTCTTGGTGTTGAATCATGGTCTCAGTTCACAGAATGGTTATGAAGCAAACATCCTGCATTTTTCCGTAACAGTTTCTTTAAGCTTTGTTCTCAGTGGCAACACTCAGTGAGTAATCTCACTGCTGGTGAAGAGAGCTGCTATTATGCTCTCGTTGCTTTTTAAAGCAGCATCACATGTCCTTATAGCAATGAAAGCAGTTTTACTTCTTAAATAGGGTTGGCTTCTTAAGAAACAGCATCCTGAGGGCTGGAAAAAGAGTACAGCAAGTAGGGTAGTTGACTGACATGCAGCTGACCTGAGTGCGATCTCTAGATAGGTTTGTTTCTATTCAACTCTTACCTCCATTTTTTCTATTATTCAACTATAGATTGAGAGAAATGAAAAATGTAGACATTGAAACTCAAAGGCTAGATTCTCATCTACTTGACCCTTCATTCTATCAAGTCTGTTTTTCTGAACCTGAACTTGTGCTAAAGCTTAAGGGCTATTGTGTTCTTAGTTTTAAGCATATTAGACTTCCTCCCTTCTCTGACACTGTTTACTTGACCTGGAATGTGTTTCCTTCCATGTCTTCATATTCAAAAGCCACCCACCCTGTCATAATTTTGCCTTCATATATCTTTGCCTTCACAAAATCTTTCAGCTATAAATCAGAGAAGAAATTCTGGGCCCAGACTGTTACAATTGATATCCTAGCTCTACCACTTCTATGGAGTATAATACAATTTTTTTTACCATGTATTTACCTTAGGGAATAATAGAATCTACTTCATAAATTATTATGAGTATTGAATGAGTGAATGCAGAGTAAAACAATGCCTGTACTATGTAAATGCTTAAGTAAAACAAATATTTCTTCGTTTAAAACATTAATAACATTCTTATTACATTAATAGCATTCTTATTACACCAGTTTCTACCTTCTATCATTAAAAATGATCTTTTCTTAGCTATGAGAATATTTTAAAAAAGAAACCAATGCTATTTCTGGTCTTTATTTCTCATGCTAGCTGGCACATGGCAGGTACAGCATCCACTATGATTTCCATTGGAATTGCTATGGCATAATCATCTTTAAAAATAATTTGACAAATAATTCACAAAGACCATCATGTGCACTGTCTTTTCTTTTTACCTCCAAGTTTGTCTTTTTTTTTCAATCATCTGTTTGAATAATGTTCTAAAAATGTACATTGTTTTCAAGAAAACACACTGTAATGTACATCCTGCAAAGTGCCCCTTCATCCCATGGCTCCTGGAAGTATGGTGTTGCTGTGAGGAAATGTGTCATGGTCAGCTTCCCAGGATGCCTGCTTCCTGGTGTTATCACCAGAATCTTCAGAGACTTTGTCAACCTACTCAAACCAATCTATCTGTACCTGAAGGCTTGGTTTATCCATTCCCAATTCCAGCAAGTTGCTTAATAGCCAGTTGAGAAATATATCTCTCAAGAAGGTACTTGAAAACTTTTATTGGCAGGTTTGCACACTCTATTTCCAAGATGGAATTTTGTTTGAGAGGCTAAGACAATATCAGAAGACTTCCCAGTGGGCATAGAGTTGAATAAAGAAGTCAGAAGCTTAAATTATGATGGCTTGATAGTCCCAATTTCCCTAGAGCAAATGCAGACCAGAATGGGCAGATGTTGGCCTTCAGCAGCACTGGAGATGCACTAACATGTTCTGACAATTCCTCTATCCCTTTCCAATACTGTTGGCCTTTCATCAAAATTTCTATTATGGCATGACTTCTAATGGATATGGTTCAGTGACTGAGATTACAGCTTCTTTTTCATTTTAAATGAAGCCTTCCTTTTCGGAAAACAGTCTGAGTCAAAAAGTGTTTTAGCAATACATGTATGTCACTAGCAACACTTGTATGCATATTTTTTGAAGGAAACATGGTGAGTACCTTCTTATTTTGTGCAAATTAATTTTGTTCTCAGGGTTTTAATGGTGACAACATATTTACTCCACGTTCTAAAGGCACCCACATTTTGGATTCACAGTTTCAAAAGCCTGATGATAGCACATTGATTTCATAGGGAGGCAAATGCCTCCTATTCTAAACAATTTCCATTGCTGGAGTTTGGTTCTATTATAAATTTTATTTTATTTTTTAGAAAATAATATATTTGAGCACCAAAGTTACAAACATGTTTGTAGTTGGGTTTCAGTCATAAAAAGTACACCCCCCTTTACCAGTGCAACTTTTTCACCAACAATGCCTCTCATCCCCTTCCTCTTCCACGACAGGCATTCTACTTCTCTCACTTACTCCACTGTCATGATAGTTGTTAGTATAGTTATTTTTCTAACTGCACTCACCACTCTTTGTGGTAAGCTTCATATCGTGGGCTGGTCCTTCTAGCCCTCAGCTCTATTGTCTTGGGATTATTACCATACTGTCTTTTATTTTTGTTAAATCCCACAGATGAGTGAGACTGTCCTATATAGTCTATCTCTCTCTCTCTCAGACTCATTTCACTCAGCATAATAGTTTCCATGTTCATCCATATATAGGAAAATTTCATGATTCCATTTTTCATTATGGCTACATACTACTCATTGTGTATATATACAGAGTTTCTTTAGCCACTTGTCTGTCATTGGGCATCGGGATTGTGTGCAGATTCTGGCTATTGTAAATAATGTTGCAATGAACATAGGCATGCAGAGAGCATTTTTGTATTGCATTTTTGTTATCCTAGGTTTATTCCTAGGAGTGGTATTGCTGGGTCATATGGGAACTCAATTTCCAGTTTTGAGAATATTCATATTTTTTTCCAAACAGGCTGGAATAAAGAGCATTCCCATCAACAGTGAATCAGAGTTCCTTTATCCCCACATCCCCACCAGCACTGATTGTTCTTGTTTATTTGTAATGTGTGCCAGTCTTTGTGGCATGAGATGGTACCATGAGATGGTATCTTAAATAAAGAAGTCATTAGGGAATAAATCAGATCTATCATAGGGACAAATATGTTTTGTTTTTTATGATATATAGGTGAACTCTTCATTTCAGAGCAGAACTGGGAAATGGTGCCTTAAATGTAATTTGCTGGTGGGCCTTGATTTGTGCTCTTAAAGGTCCAGTAAATAGGTCACTTCACAGCATCTGTCACCACTCAGTAAACCAAGTCAGCTCTTCTGATTTTGTTCTCCTTACATCCACAGCTAGGTCCCTTCATTTCCTAAGAGTGATATCTCAGATCTCTTTGAGAAATGAGTTCAATACAAATTTTTATTTGAGAGGTAAATGCATACGTATTCTGAGATGTCTCTAAAAATATTAACAAAATAATAATGTTTGAACATGAACAAGCTACATTAAAAAATCCTTGTTTTGTGTTCTGGAGAGATAAAACTGTGGGTATGGTGCTTGTCTTACATGTGGCTGACCCCAGTTTAAGTCCCCAGCACTGCACATGGTATCTCTGAGCAAAGCAAGGAGTAATCCATGAGTGCAGAGGCAGGAGTAAGCTCTGAGCACAGTCAGATTCCCCCCCTCAAAAATAGATACCCACATATCAAATCAAGGTCTGGTCATAGGCTTTTGCATCAGGCAAAGCTAATTTTTGAGTAGGATGGGAATGAGATACAATTTTAAAATGCTCTTATTTGACAGAGGAAGAAAATGAATTTCATATAAGGAGCTATCTCACCTATAAAACACAAATTTTTTAGCAATAGAGAGACTTGTATATTGAACCCCCTCCTTTTAAAGACTAGATTACAAAAAATGATAGCAAATGTTTGATGATTCTACTTCTACCTACCCATTCTCTGTGCACATTGTAAAAATTTTTTCTATTGTCAAAACTGCATACAATATATATTTTTAGAAATGTTAGTTTAAGCTAATAAGAGATATTTCTTGGCAATGATTTCATGTCATGTGCCATTTAACAGCAACTCAATACTAGAGCTCTAATTGTAAATCATCAAAAACACTGGTTTATCTTTATGGATATAAATTAATAGAGAGCTTGAAACAGGGAACAGGTAAGAGAGGAAATAAAAGAACTGTGATTATGTAACTAGTCCTAAGAAGAACAGGGTGAGAATGATATAAATGTATGGAGAAGCTGTTATCTAAACCAAAACCTTCAGATAAGCAAGAAGAAGTCAGAGGAGGGGGAGTGGGGTGTGACTCTGGGCACACATTTGCTTTCATGCCACATCATGTGTCTGTGGGTTCAGGTGTGCTATATCCTTGAGTTGGAATGTTCTCCACTCCTACTCTACCCACACACACATCTCCTCAGCCTGTTGAATTCTTAGTCATCCTTTCACTCTGGGGGACCATGTTATTCCTTCCAGAAGTGTTCTTTTATTCAGAATAGGCAAAAGGTCTTGCTCTGAGTCTCTATAGTAGCTTATTTCTTATAGAGTTATGCATATACTACAAATGCAGGCATATCTATCTCACCCATAAACATTCAAACTCACAGAAAACAAGGACTTTGTCCTATATATAAATTTTTGTATAAATTGTCTGGTATAGGCCAAGTATTAAAAGTTGATACTTGCTTAAGTAAGTGTCTGGCATCAGATTTAGTCTGTTTGGTTTTAGGCCACATCCAGTGATATTCAGGTTTCTTCTAGGCTTTGCACTCAGGAATCACTTCTGTCAGTATTGAGAAAACAGGACAATGGTGGTAGGGTGTGTGAGATTCTGATAATAGAACCTGGATCTGCTGTGTGTAAGTCAAGCATTCTATCTGTTGAACTATCACACCAGTCCCAAAACTGCTGATCTCTGGATACTGCCTCAGAAGTATTCAAACCACTTTCTTCTTCAGATTATAGTTAATAAATCTCATTTCTATAAGTCAGAGTTAGGGAAAACTTCCAGGTTGCTTCTCAAGAGAGTAAGAATGCAAATCTAGTCAAGCAGGGGGACAATTACCTGTGAGGATCTGTGACCATGAGGTGAATTGTCTTAATAATAAAATTACAGACACGGGGTTTTATCTCCCTGCTGGTGGCTTCCTCCCCGGTGTCCACAGCTTTACTGTGTGCATATCCAAACTATCCAAAGCTGCAACCCAAGGTGATGGACAGTGAGAACCACCTTCTTTGTACTTCTAGGGGATAGTCTTGAGCTGAAGATAGCTTACCTCAAGACAAGGAAAAGCTCAAGACTTGGGAAACTTGATGACCCAGTGAGAAGGAATTTGAGAATTCTGGAGCCAGACAGATACTTATGAATAGATCAACAAGAAAAAAAAACCAGCTGTGCATGGAAGAATAAAGAAAATGTCTGACATTGGGGGGGGGCGTTGCTCGCCATATCTTTAGATTGAAGGACAGGCTTGGCAGATCTTTGTGCTCTTGATTCAATGGAAGTGTTAAATTGCAAGCATTTATTAAAGTTTGTCTTAAACATTTCACTAGTTCATTGAACTAGTCTTACTCATCTAAGATTTTATTAACTTACAAAGGGCTATATCACCACTTTTTGTTCTTCTGGGAATCATTCTGCTCATTGACTTTCTACTAATGTTTATTTCATTCCATTTGAAAAATATCTATATTCACAGTGACTACCTAAACATTGGTTTTGGTTGCTTATAAAATATATGTTCTAGGAGCTGGAGAGGTAGTAGAGTGGTGGGGTGCTTGCCTTGCATGATATATTTTTAAAGACTTACTAAGAGTATCTGAAACCAAAATTAAATTCAGCAAGCTGACCTTATAAGCATATTCCCAATTAAAATGTGTTTTTTATCCACATTTTATCAGAGAGAGAGAGAGAGAGAGAAAGTCTTTTCAACTCCTGAGGTAGTCTCCTATCTGTGCTTGAAAATTAAAAATATAAATAAACCAGTTCCATCTAGCTCCTCAGTCCCCTCAATAGATCTGCTAATTATACATCTGTATTTTTAATGTTAAAATTTAGGTGCTCTACAGCATGTGGAAGGCTAAGCGGTTATGCCTAGCATTGCAAAACACTTTGCTTTCCTATGACTCTAGTCCTCAATTTTCTCATCTAATCAAATGAAGACCAGGAGGGAGGCACATTTCAGCATTATCTTCAGTCTCTTTTGGTTTTGAATCTGTCTAAGCTTTGTATCATCACTGTTGGAATGGTTGTCCTTTTGCCATGGAGCTGCCATATGAAGAAGGAGATTGAAGGGTCCCCAGAGAAAGAAATACCCAATCTGCCAAGGAGTGTGGGAAGTAGCTCAGACAACAATTGACCAGCTCTTTTGACATCTCTTAGGCTTTCTTCCAACTTCAAGGGACCACAATTAGAGTGGATTGCTCAAGTCCTTTTAGATCCCTTTATTCTCTGACTTTAAAGATAAATCATTCTCATGGGATGATTAAACTATCAGTTGGACGATAGAACAGAAAACTCTGTTCTGAGTAGAGGGCATGTTCCATAAGGAAAAAACCTGAAGAGCCTTTATCACAGAACTTTGGTCATAAAAGTAATTCATGACTCTGAGAGAAGGGACTTTCAGTATGTGGGCACATATAGGATGTGGAATGGGCTGATTCAGGTAGGTAAAATCTTTGTGAGCACTTGAACCCAAGAAGGGAAAAGATGAGATCTTAGGAGATTCTTTCCTCTCCTTTTGGAGTAGATTCAGCTAAATGAGAGCAGCAACTTGTTTGTGGCTTGTCCCATGACAAAAAAAATTCAGAAAGGCAAGAACTTGGAGGTATGTTGGGGAATTGACAGTTTTGAGCTGAGTCTGTCCTCTTTTTGTCTAATACCCCAGAAAATGGAGCATAGGTAGCCTTTGACAGTCATGTATTCAACTAAATTTTGTCCAGTCTTTATAAGAGTCCAAGATGAAAATTGCTTAAGTGCAGAAGTAGCAGGGTTTTTTTATATATATTTTATTTAAACACCTTGATTACATGATTTGTTTGTGTTTCAGTCATGTAAAGAACACCATCCATCGCCAGTGCAACATTCCCATTACCAACGTCCCAAATCTCCCTCCTCCCCACCGAACCCCTGCCTGTACTCTAGACAGGCTTTCTATTTCCCTCATATATTCTCTTTATTAGGATAGTTTAAAATGTAGTTATTTCTCTAACTAAACTCATCACTCTTTGTGGTGAGCTTCATGAGGTGAGCTGTAACTTCCAGCCCCCTCTCTCTTTTGTGTCTGAAAATTATTATTGCAACAATGTCTTTCAATTTTCTTAAAACCCATAGATGAGTGAGACCATTCTGCGTTTTTCTCTCTCTCTGACTTATTTCACTCAGCATAATAGATTCCATGTACATCCATGTATGGGTAAATTTCATGACTTCATCTCTCCTGACAGCTGCATAATATTCCATTGTGTATATGTACCACAGTTTCTTTAGCCATTCGTCTGTTGAAGGGCATCTTGGTTGATTCCAGAGTCTTGCAATGGTAAATAGTGCTGCAGTGAATAAGGGTGTAAGGAAGGGATTTTTGTATTGTATTTTTGTGTTCCTAGGGTATATTCCTAGGAGTGGTATAGCTGGGTCGTATGGGAGCTCGATTTCCAGTTTTTGGAGGAATCTCCATATTGCCTTCCATAAAGATTGAACTAGATGGCATTCCCACCAGCAGTGGATAAGAGTTCCTTTCTCTCCACATCCCCACCAACACTGCTTGTTCTCATTCTTTGTGATGTGTGCCAATCTCTGGGGTGTGAGGTGGTACTTCATAGTTGTTTTTTTGATTTGCATCTCCCTGATGATTAGTGATGTGAAGCATTTTTTCATGTGACTTTTGGCCATTTGTAATTCTTCTTTGTCAAAGTGTCTGTCCATTTCTTCTCCCCATTTTTGATGGGATTAGATGTTTTTTTCTTGTAAATTTCTGTCAGTGCCTTGTATATTTTGGAGATTAGCCCCTTATCTGATGGGTATTGGGTGAATAGTTTCTCCCACTCAATGGGTGGCTCTTGTATCTAAACACACCCCATCACTATTGAGGAAATTAAGAGAGCAACCAAATGTCTGCCCAAAAACAAAAGCCCAGGCCCAGATGGATTTACTAATGATTTTTTTCAAACCTTTCAAGATGAACTACTACCAATTCTGGCAAGACTCTTTCATAAAATTGAAAAAACAGGAACACTTCCAAATAGCTTTTATGAAACCAACATCAACTTGATACCTAAACCAGAGAGATGCTACCAAAAAAGAAAATTACAGACCAATATCACTGATGAATACAGATGCAAAGATCCTCAACAAAATCCTGGCAAATAGGATTCAATGCCTCATTAAAAAGATCATCCACTACGATCAGGTAGGTTTCATCCCAGGAATGCAAGGCTGGTTTAACATCCGTAAATCTATCAACATCATACACAACATCAACAACAAGAAAAATAGAAATCACATGATCATATCAATAGATGCAGAGAAAGCATTTGATAAGGTCCAACACCCATTCTTGATCAAAACTCTCAGCAAGATGGGAATGGAAGGAACCTTTCTCAATATAGTTAAGGCCATCTACCACAAGCCAGAGGCAAATATTGTCCTCAATGGAGAAAAACTGAAAGCCTTTCCTCTAAATTCTGGCACAAGACAAGGCTGTCCTCTCTCACCACTTCTATTCAACATAGCACTGGAAGTACTTGTTATAGCGATTAGGCAAGAAAAAGATATCAAGAGAATCCAGATAGTAAAGAAGTCAAGCTCTCACTGTTTGCAGATAACATGATACTCTACCTAGAAAACCCTAAAGTCTCTAAGAAAAAGCTTCTAGAAACAATAGACTCATATAGCAAGGTGGGGCAGAGCTACAAAATTAACACACAAAAATCAATGGCCTTTCTATACACCAATAGTAATAAGGAAGAAATGGACATTAAGAAAACAAACCCATTCACAATAGTGCCACAGAAAACTACAAATATCTTGGAATCAACTTGACTAAAAATGTGAAGGACCTATACAAAGAAAACTATAAACTCTGCTCCAAGAAATGAGAAGGACACACGGAAATGGAAAATACATACCCTGCTCATGGATTGGCAGAATTGACATTCATTAAAATGGCAATATCCCCAAAGCATTGTACAGATTTAATGAAGATCTCTCTAAAGATAACCCATGACATTCTGAAAGAAGTGGGTCAGGCACTTTGAAATTCATTTGGAAGAATGAACACCCGAGAATAGCTAAGCAATCATTGGAAAAAGAATATGGGGAGCAATTACTTTCCCCAACTTTAAACTGTACTACAAAGCAATAGTTTATGAAAAACAGCATGGTATTGGAATAAAGACAGGACCTCAGATCAGTGGAATAGGCTTGAATACTCAACAAATGTTCCCCAGACATACAATTCACCCCAATTTTTGATAAAGGAGCAAGAAATCCTAAACGGAGCAAAGAAAGCCTCTTCAAACAAGTGGTGTTGGCATAATTGGCTAGCCACTTGCAAAAAATTGAAACTTAGACCCCCAGTTTAACATCATGTATGAAGGTAAAATCCAAATGGATGAAAGACCTTCAATATCAGACCCGAAACTATAAAGATATATAGAACAACACGTAGGCAAAACACTCCGAGACATTGAGAACTACAGGCATTTTTCAAGGTGGAAACTCACTCTCCAAGCAAGTGAAAGCAGAGATTACAGATGGGGAATATATAAAGTCGAGGAGCTTCTGCACCTCAAAGGAAATAGCGCCCAGGATACAAATTGCGGTTTTTTTTCATTAACTTTTCATTCCTATGCTTGCTGTTATTCAAGCTCTCAATGCTTGCCTATTACATCCTTAAAATATCAACAGAAGGGCCCGGGAGAGATAGCACAGCGGCGTTGCCTTGCAAGCAGCCAATCCAGGACCAAAGGTGGTTGGTTTGAATCCCGGAGTCCCATGTGGTCCCCCGTGCCTGCCAGGAGCTATTTCTGAGCAGACAGCCAGGAGTCACCCCTGAGCACCGCCGGGTGTGGCCCAAAAACCAAAAAAAAAAAAAAAAAATCAACAGAAATGCTGTTTTACGAAAGCTATGTTTATGAGTTAAAGCATGTTGATGGCTCTGCTACCTGATACTACTTCATTAAAATTCCAAATGTTGGAAGGAAACCACATGCCCCATTCCATGATTTAAGCCTCCTTTGTCAACTCCTGGATCTTATCTTCCTGTATCATAGCTGCCCTGATGCAAAGTGCCAGGTTCACACTTTCAGCTGCACTTTACTTAGAAGTGGCCAGAGTACAGGTATTTCTTTTTCTTAGTCAAGAATCTAGTGGAGCAGTAACTTTGTACATCAAAACTTCAAATATCAACACTATTATCATCTGGTTACCTCAATTAAACTAAAATTAACATTTTGTTCCAGTGATCCTGAACTCTTCTTAAAGGATAAGGCATGATCTTTTAGAGAATTCAAGAAAGAAAAGAGAAAAAGAAGAAAGAAAGAAAGAAAGAAAGAAAGAAAGAAAGAAAGAAAGAAAGAAAGAACGAACGAAGAAAGAAAGAAAGAAAGAAAGAAAGAGAGAGAGAAAGAAAGAGAGAAAACAAAAGAAAAAGAAATAAAAAGAAAAACAGTAAAGAAGAAAGGAAGAAAGGAAAGAGAAAGAGGGAGAGGAGAAAGGAGAGAAAGAGAAGGTGAGGCAAGAGGAGAAACTGCTTGGAGAGAGAGTAATCCCTTTCCAGCTGCCCAGCTGCCCTAGGGGTTCAGGGAGTTGCCTCTGTTGCCCTTCCGGTTCTCTGTTCTGTTTTACCCTGTTCCCCTGCCCCTCAAACATCTTACTTTCCTTCTGGCAGGAAACTGGACACCGACCTCCACTTTCCTTTAGTCATTTTGCAGGTCTGTTTCTAGGCTACTACTCAGTCACTAGCTACTAGGCAGCAAATGCTGGCAATAGAAATCACCAGGGGCCTTCAGGTCAACCATTACTTGCTGTAGCCATCAACAAGCTTCTCAAGGACTTCAAAGGTTTGTCCCAACTGAAACCTAACGGGCCTAGCTCCCAACTCTGGGTAGGGGGCTTCCGCACTTTTGGCTGCCCTTTTGCAGACAGTGAAAGACCTTTGGCTCAATTCCGGAGCACAGAGTGTTGGGAAAGATGGTGAGACCCTCTTCCTGGGCCTGGCAGGTGGTTTTTGTGGGGGGAAGCGAGGGAGAGGTTTGTCTGTAGTGCCACAGCACCATGATGTATGGAAGAGACCACCCGCCTTTCAAGAACCTGGTGCTTTTCTGCTATGAGCTTTCTTCTCTTTTCTGTTTTTCTAAAACTCCGCAACCCATTGATTTTCTTTAACCGCTGATGGATATGTTTGCTAATTTGCTAATAATATTGCCTTCTACCGGCAGGAAGGAACTGGTATTTTGGTTACATTGATTCTGTTTCAGATCCAGACCGCTGGGGAGACTGGGGTGTCTTGACATTGATGAATGGAACTTTTTCTTGCTAAAGAGTGGAACCCCCCCTCCCATTTCTCTTGTTTCCCAACTACCTACCGCCTGGGACTTTCTTGAGCTCTGTGGTATTGAGGGATCTCAGAGTAAAGAAATTCACTTGAGGTGATGTTCTGACCCCCGTTCTTTAATCCTCTAGGAAAGTCTACCCAGGTCCCCTAGGACCTAGTGTTATGACCTTTTGAAGAGAATAGCAATACACGAAGGTAAAAAAATAAAGATTCTTTTGTGGATGACTGCTGGCTTTATTGGATTTAAACTGTGGTTGGTAGGACTGAGACATCAGATGATGCTGGAAACTGTGATGTGGAAACATTTCAATTATGAAGCTTTGGGGGACAGCCCCTTTCTAGCAAAGAAGAAGTGGGGGAATTGCTAAAGGAGGATTGCTTTTCCCTAGGGAAGGAAAATTTATTCTACCATTTAGGAAGGGACAAAAGTGAGTGTGGCAGGTTATGTGAGCAATAACTATTGAAGGTGGAGATTAAAAAAAAAACACAAAACAAAACAAACCCTGGGGTTTAAATCTCCACTCTGCTACCATCTGGCTTTGTTTTTTTCTAAAATATAAATTCATCAAGTTTCAGTTTCTGATATATCCAATAGGAGTAGTGATGTATTTGATAGGATGGCTTTACTTGCAAATAACTGAAAATCTAATTTGAAATGTCCCTACAGCCATAGGAAATGATTTAGCTTCTGGATACTAAAAAGTCGCTGAGAATCAGAGCTATAGGCCAGGCTTGGTTTAAGTAGGGGTCCAAGTGCATTTCACTGGAGTCTCTGATTACCTTCCTTCATTTGCTGGAAAATGATGTCATTGGAGCCAGGCTTCCCAGATATACTAGACAAAGGTAGCTTATCTTTCCCAATACCTAACCATTATTTTTGGGCCACTGTCATTCTATGCTCATTTTTAAAGCTATTATTTGGCCTGGTGAGTGTTATTCAATAATTGTCTTATGCCTAGATTATATATTCTCTATGTCAACCACCATAACAAGATGGATAGACCTGCTATTTGATGTAGGCTGTCACTTTTGAGAATACCATCACTCAGAGTTTTGCTTCATGATAAAAAAGGAGTATGTTGGTGATATCAATGAAAAGAGCAGTACTCGTGGAGGACTAAAGGGGCATCACAATATTTAGCATATATCAGCACTCCTAACAGTACCCCTTAGCACATAAAAGATGCCCTAACTTGATTCAAGTCTGAGTTGGTGATGAACTATCTTCTATTGCTATAAAACTATTTAACAAAAATCCAGCAATGCACATAACAGTCATTTATGAATTTTTAGTTTAATAGATCCGATGTCTGTATGTGGTGTACCTGGGTTCACTATGTGTGGTATCCCAAGATCAAACTCCAGTTATAGTTCAGGCTGTGTTCATTCTCATATAAAACTTACAATATTATTCCAATCTCATGCAGATTATTGACACAATTCTCTTCATTTTGGCCACAGAATCTCTGTCATTACTAAACCTTGGCAGAGGACTTCTCTGGATTGTTCTGGGCCATTTTCACCTTTCCTAATTGCAAAGCCAGCATTAAAGAATTCCTTTGCACTAAGTTATTTTCATTTATAGACTGTTTGGGCTTCTTTATTCAGATTTAATGAACTCATGTGAGTGTGTCAGGCCCATCCGATTATTTCCCTGTTGATGAACTCAAAACCAATTGATTAGTAAACTTAATTGCACCTGAAAATCTGTATAATTTATACATATATTTACATGTTTTTAACTAGCCCTTGAATAATTTGTCTTATTCCACGTCATTTTGTTATAACTTTGTTGAGAAGGGAAAACCCAAAAATGGGAGAAAATAAAAGAAAACCCCAAAATAAAATGCTTGGAGCACTTTTTTTCTTTATATATTTCACTTAAGTTTGTGTTTTTCAGAAACCTATAGATGATGCTGAGGACTTATTGCACCTATATATATTTTATAATTTATACTTTATAATTCTGACTTCCATGTAATTTCAGATCCCAAACTCAACTTAACACATTTTTGTTTCCGTGCAAGGCATTAAATATAGAAGCAGAGTAAAAAACTTGTTGGATTCAGGAGCTGCCTCATTCTTATATCTTGCCAAGTTTATTTCTCCTCTCTTTCTCTCTCTCTTTCTCTCTCTCTCTCTCTCTCTCAAACACACACACACACACACACACACACACATTCCACACCCCTACTCAGCCAAGCCTACTAGACTTGCAAATCTCAGCTGCCCCTCTCTCCTGGATCAATTAGCCTGTGCCAGACTCTTCCATAAGGACTCTTATCCTGCTTTATGCTAGGATAGTAACACTTACTCAAGGTGTAGAGAAGAAGGGAGAACTGAAATCTGGATATGGAATGTCACTGGCCGCACATCAGCCATATCTCAGTTAAGAGTCCCTCACCACTATGCTAGTGGATTCACATAGTCCCCCACTGGCTTGAGAATTCTACAATTGTTAAGTTTTTTTGTGGAGGTAAAAAGCTTGTTAAAGAACATGACACCTGGCTGGTAGATGCAAGTTCTATATTAGGGTTCTATGTAAGGCAATGATGCAATAATGTGAGGGTACTTGTGCTTTTAATCCATCCATGTTATAAATATCAAATCAATGTTGACCTCCTCTTTAACACCCACAATATTCTCTACAAAACAGGTAAAATGGGGTGGCAGTGAAAAAAAAAGTCTATCCCATGAGTCTCTCTTTCTACGTAGTAGTCTTTTTCTTGTTTCCTAGAAAGAGAGTTTGGGAAGCAAGATGCCATTAGTATTGAGAGCTGCATGGTAGGATGAGATTAGCATACTTACAACTTTACAGGAAATCCTGAGCCAAATGTTCTGTTTTTATTCTTTTGTGAATATGAACAAGCTCCTCCTTCATCACAGACATGCTCTTAGACACAGTGTATAACAAAATGAGAAAAGAGTTCCTGTCTTTGTAGAGCTGTCAACCTAGGGAGACAGAAATGCAAGCAGATAAATGATATCAGTCTTGATTTGTGTCAGAATATAGGTGACAGAGCACAGAGGGAGACAGCAGAGAAACAGAGATAGTAGAGATAGTGGATTCTCAAAAGAGAGTCTGATAGTTGCTTGCCAGGAGAAATGGAGTACTGGAAGCATTGAGAAAAGAAATAATATGGTAAGTAATAAAGGGATAATTAGAGGTGGAACTGGTTAAATATAAGCAATCAATGGCTTTTCATGGCCATGGGAGCCCCAAAACAATGTAGAACAAAGCCAGTCTTTGCAGCAGAAAGGATGTGTGTTTTGCTCTTGACCAACAGCCTAAGAGAGCTTTCCCAGAGACCCAGCCCTCCTTACTCCATGAGTCTCAGCTTCCTCAACATTCTCTCTCCATGATGGAACAACACACCTCCACCTCTCTCAGAGAGCTTGGAATGCCCTCCAGGTGTCATCAGGAACAATCAGGACTTGTGAGGTCTTGATTAGTCCAAAGAGGAGAGAGACTCAAGACCCAAAGTCCCAGGTGTTGTGCCAGCTTCTGGTTGGAATGGATTTAATGGTTTCAGTGCACTTTTAGAGGATCAATTCAAATTCCACACTAAGAGGTCAGAGAACATGGCCACACAGTTTGAAGACTCATTCCTGCCCACAATAATTACATGGTGGCCAGTTGCTCAGTTCCATGGCTAGTCTGACATTTTATGCAATTGTATTTTTGAGAATTGTTCAGGAAGAATAGAGATGCTGTGACCAAAAGTGTACTTATTTTCTGGCAAAAGAAAACCTAACATCTATACACAAAAATCATAACCATCATTCTGGCCAAGTTCTACAGATTCAATGATCATGTTTGAGAAGGATATATCATACTTTTTATACAATACAAAATTTTTTTATTGCTGTCCACTTTCAGCTAACATCAAGGTTCTCTATGATTCAATTTTTGTATCTGGAGCATGAGAAAAAAGCTTTTTTCCTTTAATTAGAAAGAAAAAGAAGCAACTTGTTCAAGTTTGTATGAAAAGAAGCTGGATTTCTACTCATATTTTCAGAATTTAAGTCAAATAAAACTTTTTCCCATAGGATCTTATGTCAGAGTCACTTATGTAATGACATCCTTCATTTCAAAATAAAGTTATATCAGTCATCAAATGTCACAAGCTCTTGGGTGGTATTTTAATTCCCACAGAAAATCTCATTCATTTTTTTTCTTCCTTTGGGTAATAGAATCTTCCTCTCACCTATGGCAATTAATTATATCAGGGCGCATAGCCCCTAGCTAAAATCTGCATTTTCTAATCCTTACAATGAGATGTAAAAATGAGATGTGACAATATCAATAACTATTGCAATGTGAATATAAAACTTTGGGTCTTCTTTAAAATATATTAGCGACACACTTAATTTGGTGCATGAACTTAAATTATTGACAAGTGGACTCATTTTTTTGAACCCAGTGACAGAAGCCATGTGTTGGTGACAGCCAACTCCTATTGCCACTCCTGTACCACCAATGTCTGAGCTACCATAAGGGTCTCAGTAGATTATTGCTGCATTCCAAACTTTTTTATATGAAAAATATAAAATAAAAATAACCAGGGACAAAAGAAATTGTAAAGTATTAAGGCACTTGCCTTGAATGCAGCAGACCCTGGTTCAATACCTCAGCACTGCATATGGTCCCCCCGAGCACTGCCGGGAGTGATCACTGAATGCAGAACCGAAAGTAAGACTCGAGCACTGCCAAGTGTGGCTTAAAAGAACATTTCCCAACCACAACCACTTAGCTTTTACCTTGGGAGTTTCACTAATTTGGAATAGGTTCAGATAAGTGCTAGGTATTGTGTCAACCCATCTGTGGCCATTCAATCTAAGGCAGTTTAAGGTAGTTTTGATTTAAATGACTTGAGTCTTCTTCTCCAATAGGATTTTTTGGACATGATTTTCATACATAAGGCAGAGGAAAAAGAAGTAAAAAAAAAAATAAAGGCCAATAATTTGGTGAAGAGATGGTTGTTGGAACATTGTATGACGGAAACTGAACCATCAATAACATTGTAACTGAACATCTTATGGTGATTGAATATAAAAAAAATTGGTCCTAGTGACTCATCATTTTCTCTGTAGTTCATTAATTAAATAAAGTCATAAGACCAATCTAAACTTCTTCTTGATAAATGAAGCTGCAATCATGGTATTTAAATAAAGATACTATTAAAAAATAAAAATAAATGAAGCTGCAAAGTCCACATTGTTAATAGGGATGAAAGGTGGGGGCAGTTTTGCATACACTATTCCCTAGTCTCTCTTATAACCACACATTTCATGAAAAACCTTCAAAAGTTTTGTTATGGCATTGGAAATTGTTTTGTGTCAAGGGACTTGTGAGCAATATCAGATCCATATGTTTATCTTGTAAACAACTGGATCACATCCTCTTGATCCAAAGGTTCAGTAATACAAAACACCAGTTATCTACTTCCTTCAATCCACACACAATGATGATACAGACATAAAATAGGCATCAAAAGAGGCTGCTGCTATCTTATGGGTAATTGACAGTTCTAAAGTCACTCAGTTCATTTATTGCTCACACTCAAGAAGTTGGAAAAGGGTTGTGACAAGATACTATACATATCACCATTCTCCAAGACTTTGGGCTTTGTGTCTAGGTCATCTTTCCTTCCTTATAGCCTTTTGTGGCCACTTCTGAAGAGGGCATTGGCGAATGTACCACATACTCAAACTGTCAAACAGTAGGAATTCAGAAACCTTTTACAATTTTGAGGAAGTTAATTTTAATTTTTAATATACCCTGCTAGTAGCACTTTTGCCTTTATAGATCTTAAAAAATATTCATAAGGAGGGAGGAATGGAGAAACAGTATAAACAGTAAGGGAATTGCCTTGCATGCAGTCAACCCTATTTCAAATCCTGGCACTGCTTACATTTCCCTAAGCACGTCTAAGTGTGATCCTGGCAAAAAGCCAAAAATAAAGTCTGACCACACTTAGTATGACCACAGAACCAAAAACTTGAATCAATAAAAATATTAAGATGTCATATTTGGGAGACTGAATAAGTAAACAGGAGTTAAGTACTTGCTTTGCATGTAACTAGACTTGGTTTTATTTCTGGAACCATGTGTGGGCCCACAAACACCACCAGGAATGACCAACAGCACAGAGCCAGGTGTGGAAAGCCCTGAGCACCACCAGGTGTGACTTAACCCACAACCTCCATACCCCCCAAAAAAGTATATCTTGAATTCATTCCATTTGACAATGTTTTTGAAACATTATTCACTTGCCAGACTTTTGGTTCTCAGTTTTTTTTGGCAGTCAGGCTGCTTTTAACAAGCTTCAATGTTGTTAGAAACTCCTTTTTTTCTAGCTTAAAGAGTTTCCTGGGAATCATCTTAATTCTTTCAAAGATCTGAACCAAGGGACTTATCATGACAATCTTGATTTGTATTTTACTTTAAACTTTGGTTTTCTGAGTGCGATCCAAACTAGCTTTGAGTTATTGAGATAGGAAAGTATCATTTTCCATTCTAGCTTATTGTAGTCTGTGTTTTCTAAATTCAACTTCCAAACTGGCAGTTTCTTCTTTAACAGTAAACACTTTCAATTTCCCTCTAGAAATCTCGTTCAAACCTGAAAAATATTTTCTGTCTTCCAATTTACTCCCAGGCAGTGCCTTTCACCAATTATTTCACATTACTTAATACAGGTCATCATCTTTGCCCCTCCCCCCATACTATGTTTTCCTGGCCACTGCATCCTGCCTAAGCTCTGAGCTAATGCCACATATATTACAACTTTGACTTTATTAATGCAGAAACTCAGTTGCATATAGTGCTATTTTTATCAGCTTTCCATTGTTGCAAATAAATTCCCCTAAAACTGAGTAGCTTCAAATAACTACCATTTTGAAAAATTCTGGTTTTGCAGATTAGCAGTTTGAGCTGATGATCCTTCCCAAAGAGAAACTTGCTTGGACTGGTCTGATATTCATTTCTCTGATCAGTTGTAACTGGCTACATAGTTCTGCTTTTGAACATTATGTGATTGCTGGCTGGACACCTTGAGTCTATGTTACATCTCTCTCTCTCTCTCTCTCTCTCTCTCTCTCTCTCTCTCTCTCTCTCTCTCTCTCTCTCTCTCTCCACACACCAGTCTGCTAGCTAGACTTGTTTTTACAATAAAGCCAAAGTTCAAGTGCACGCAAGCCCATCTGTTCAAGAGAGAGAACAGAAGTCCACAAGGGCTCTTAAAGCCCAGACCCAAAATAGACTTTCTGATAAATGAGCAAGTTACAGACCTGACCTGACTGTGTGATATCTGAAATTACAAGAAAAAGGAGACTGTTAATTGGGCTATCTGTCCATCAACTAATTGGGAAGTTCTTAAAGCCAGAGAAACAAAGAATCTATTTTTCCCAATTCACTGAATTTTGAGATTAGTAATCTCAAACAGCAATGCAGTTTGTAATATAATCCTCTAATGTGTGTCCTAATGTGTATCTGTGACTGTACTCTTTTTTCATTTTCAGTTAAAAAGAAGTAGCATTGTTTCAGGCTAACATCTATCACCTCTGTTAATTCACCTCTAGCATTTGTGCTTCTCAATCTAGCATCTGGTCATCCTTGGAGTGAAGAATCCTGACAGGCAGGATCAAATAAAGGGAACAACCTGCAACCCGTGGTGACACTTTAGAGATTTCAATGTGGAAGCAAAGAAACAAAAGTTCTGGTCATTCCAGGCCATTTCTGACAAAAGTGATCATTTGGGGGACTAGAGTGGTAATAAAGCAGGAAAGTCTTGCTTATAAGCCCTGAGCACAGCAGGTATGGTGCAAAAAACTCCCAAGGACCTCTTGTGTGGTATAAAAAGCAATCATTTGTATTCAGAAGACTAAAACAGACATTCTTTGTAAAGACAAGTAAGAAAGCTCCGACATGTCTTCAGCTGAGAGCATATAAAACACTATGTCTTTTTAGAAAAATGCTTTGAGGATCTTGGTTGTGGATGGAATTAAATTTCCCCAAATATGTTTGCAACAAACCTAACCCTCCATACTCAAGTACAAATACAACTATATTTGTATATATTTGTAATGTGCCTTGTGCTTATGAGCCCTGGGTTTAATCCTAGGTATACCCCCCACACACACACACGCACACACGCGCACACACACACACACACACACGCACACAATGTACTCATTGGTTCTTGGACCATCATGACTGGTATACCTGTTAGATTAGGACACAGACCCACAGGGGGAAGTCCATGTGAAGACACAGAATAATGAAAGCCATCAACCAATGCAGGGGAGAAGTGTCAGAAGAAAACCATTCCTGCTGACACTTCGATCTTGGACTTCTAGCCTCTAGAAACTGTGGGAAAATAAATCTTTTTTGTTCTGCCACTTAGGCAGACTTAGCAAACTATATGCTTCTCTAAGAGATTGATAAATTTGAGTTCTCCGGGGGTTATAATGACTCATTTTGAATGCACACATTTCCCCAGTGCAATAAATAGCAGAGCTTAGTAATAATATTAATCGGAAAATTTTATAGAAAATTTTATAGAATACATACTACTTAGAGCTAAAGCAATAGTACAGCAGGTAGGGTGTTTGTCTTGCAAAAAGACAACCTAAATTTGATCTTTGGCATCCAGTATTGTCCCTGAGCCTGCCAAAAGTGATTCCTCAGAGAGTAAGGAGTAACCCCTGAGCACCACTGGATAAGTCCCAAGAACAAACAAAAAACACATACTACTTTCCAAATACTGTATTTTTTGATTTTCAAAATGATTCTGTTATTTTGTTTTTTTGGGGGGTGGTTAACAGGCTTGGGTCACATCTAACAGTGCACAGGGTCTTATATTTGCTTTGTGCTCTGGGGTCAGCCCTGGCCAGGCTAAGGGGAATGTACATGGTACCAGGGATTTACTGGGGATCTGCCACATACAAGTGCCTTGACTATGTTGTTGACTCCTAATTTTATAAGTTTTATATTACTTTTTTCTTTTCTTTTCTTTTCTTTTTTTTTTTTTTTGCTCTTGAGCCTGAAAGTGCTTGGGATCTACTCCTGGCAGTGCTAAGGGAACCATCGGCCTCCCACATGTAAGCATAAGCTTCAATTGTTAGTCATCTTTTCAAGTCTTATCTGTTTTTCTAGATGAAGAAATTAGGCTTAAAAGGGCTAGGTGGCATGTATTGGGTCACCCATCTTAAAGAACTGGCATTTGATACTGTTTGGAATGAAAGAGGACTGGACTTTAAGGTCAGATGAATTTGCTGTTAAGCCTTTGTTTGGAAAATGATCTACTAAGATTGTCTGAATAGCTTCTTCAACTACACTGAACTTTAGTGACCAAGTCTAAAACATGATCACAAGCACACTCAGGTTATTGTGTTGATTGGATAAAATAACTCTTGCTTACTCAAATGTTTTAAGAAGCCTTGCATGCTTTAGATCACATATCCAGGGTTCTATGAATGTTCGCCTTTGTATTTTAAGACATAGGCATCTCTAATCCACTCAATCTGTGTGTCAGGGCCAGAGGTCAAGGCTGTTTCCTGCATTACATTTTTTCCAGTTCCTTGTTTCATCTGCTCTTACGTTTCCTCAAAGGATTTGACTTTTCCCCATGACCTCGTCTTGTAGATGGGGAGGTCACAAAAGGTCTCACGCAGACTAAAGAAGCTCCAGATCCAACACAGAGCATTACACAAAGAAATTAAAGGGCACCATGCACATCTTCCACGTGAATGGCTGACTCCACACGCACAATAGTTTAGACTAGGTTCTGTTTAAGTTTGTGCTTCACAGAGCTTTGCTTCTGTTTGATCAGCTTTCATTGATCATGACTAGAATTGTGGTGGCACAGCAGGAAGATAATCTCTGAAGATACACAGCACCACATCAAATGTGATCATTGTCTTAAAAGAGTAACACATGCTGAGAGGTTAGGAGATAGAGAAAGTAAATTTGGGTGAGAAACTTGCAAAGCTTCTGTAGAGTGAACGACTTTTTGGTAGAACTTGAAGGAAGAAAGGAGAGTAATGACATTTTTTTTTAACCTAGGCACTCTGCCTTCTACTTGGTTTTATGCAGAGTCACAGTCATCTATACTGAATTCATTGCATAGATAAATTGAGTTCTGACCCTCTGTAACTTACTACTAATACATTCCATAAACTTGGCAGGAAGAAATTATACTAGGGGCAATTGTTTGAAAGAAAAGCAATTCTCTAGTTCTTTTGAAGGATTTGTCTGGAATCTATGCACATGATTCTCCCAATGGAGCTCCTGGGTGATTGCTGCAAGGGTGAGAGTCTTATTTAGGTTGTTGTTTTGGTTTGGTTTGGTTTTTGGGTCACATTTGGTGGGTGTTCTGGGATTACTCCTGGCTTTCTGCTCAGTGATCACTTGGGATTGTTTGGGATACAGAGGATTGAACTCAGGTTGGTCACTTGCAAGACAAACACCTTAATTAGTGTTCTATTTTTTCAGTCCCCCCTACCTCTGACTGAGTTGTTTTTATGAGAGGCATCTTGGGCTGATGAGCAGGACTTGTGCCATGGAGTGCCATCCAAGGCTGGTCAATGGAAAGATAGACCTGATTGTCTTGGTAAGGGCCTCTAATTCTCTCTAGCCTAATAGTTGCTCTCTTCCCAAGAAAATTTGATCTGGAGAGGTAAAACTTTTCTTTCTAGGAATCTTGAGAAATAATGATCTTCTATGTAGCACATAACACCAACATTTATGATGAAAAGTTCTCGAAGTCATTATAAACTCTATTTAAACCCACCAGCTTTTTTAACTTATGTGTAGACTTTTATTTATTTTAATAATTTTTGTTGTGACCAACATGAATTATGAATCTTTCACAAATGTTTAAGGTAGTGACATTGAATTAGGAGTATTCCCACCACAAGTGTTGTCCTACCTCCATCTCTATTTCCAGCATCCCTCTCCTTTGCCTCCCCAACTGCTATTATAATTGGTTCCCTCTGTGTATAGCTTGTTGTAGATTAGGTATCAATTTTGTTGTCATAGACTTCGGTTTTGGTGTTTAAGTCTTATCATTTTTTATTTATACTAAAAGTTCATAGGACTGTTTGGTCCTGGTACCATCCATTCTTTTTCCCCTCAATTTATGAGGCAGGACAAGATGATTCAAGTTATGTGGTTCTGTTTGGGAAAAAAATAAAAGAAAAAAGAAAAACAAACAAACACAAAAACTGGGAGGAGTCCATTTAGAGGTAAAAATCACCAGCTTTTTTTTTTTTAAATTCTTCTCTTCCACATGTGCTTTCTTACTAGCATTTACATCATGTTGAAACACCATTCATCATTTCAAGAAAGAGGAGAAGGTGAACCACACTGCCTGTTCATTTTCATCCACTCTCTGCCATATTCCTTTCTTTACTTTCCTCTTTGCACCTTCCATTCTTCCACTGTGAGGCACCTGGAACGCTACCCCTCTCATATCTCTGGCAACATCACTTCTATCAAGTCTCTTCCCATGTTCCCTGTTTTAATCTTTATGCAATGGGTCTTTCCCCACATTCTTTGCAAAAGCAGACACTGTGAATATATTTGTGTTATCCTTCTCAAAGTTTCATCTCAAAACCTAACATTTTATCCGCACACATTAAATATAAACATGTGTTTAGAGATGAGAGAAGTCTTTGGGATTTTTTTTATTTGTTTCACAGGGGCCACTACTAATAATTATTAGCTCAGGAATACACATTTGAAGGTTTAGTGTTCACCCTGACAGTGCTTATGGGCCACCAGAATAACTCCAGCTATGTTCAGGGGTCCATAAAATTTTGGGAATTAAACTCAGGACATTGCATTTATAAGTCATGTGCTCTACTATTTGTGCTATTAGTCTGGTCAGTGGAGAAGCTATTTCTTGCATGCTCAGTTTTTTTAAATGTCAGAAAAATTACTCAATATCATTTAGTATCATAGTGAGGATGAAAGAAAAGGAATTGTCAAATTCCTAATAAACATTCAGACCTACATGTGGTGTCATTTCCTCTTCCACCCCCTTTCTGGAAGTGATAAATACCTTGGCATATAGTTCACTATCAGTCAAATAATGCACAAATGATTCAAGGGCATATCATTGTACTCACTGACACAGAAACCCCAAAGCACAAGTCTCTGATAACAACTGGAGAGCATCTTTTAGAGGGAATTTCTGAACTGCAGTTTGAGATTCTGGGATGAAGAGGGGGTAGAGTCTCCACTTTTCTCTGAAAGTTTCTTTTATTGCAAAGACTTACTGAGTAAAAATATGGTATATGGTGCTTAGCTCTTACCCTTCTCACCACCTTTGCTCTTTTGAGTCCTTTTCATAAGATGGAGATCTAAATACTTAAATATGGCTAATTATAAAATGTAAGATCAAATTTAAAACATACTATTTCAATGCCACCTTAGCTCAGGTCTATGTACAAAGCAAGGTCTTCATAAACACATGTTGTTCACTTGACTTTTAAGTGTCTTTGATTGAACCCTGAACTCAAACATTAAAAGAACTGAACTCTTTGTCTGTTTCTTATTTTTCTTGGGGCAGAGAGGCTCTACATGGCAAGTCTCAGAAGAAGAGATTATTTTTATGTTCATTGTTGACCAGAAAAGCATATCAAGAGGATATTCTTAGTATGCAAGATCTGAGTTTTCTGTATTGAAAAATATGAATATGCAGATTCCAGAAAATTATAACAATTCAGTGCCTATCATCATCTGAATAAGCATGGAACTAGCTGAGAAAACTACTTTGATTATTGAAACAATAGGTCTTCAGGACACTATAGAATTTCACTAATAACTGGCTGAATGTATGTTTAAGCCCAATAATAATGGCTAGCCAACTAAGAGGTACTTACACTTAATTATACCTCTAGCTTGTAGGTTGGCACAGAAGGAGGCCTTAATTATTAATGTGTTAAGCCCCTACTTTAAATATAACAAATGGCTTTAATGTGGCTGTTCATATTATAGTTTAAACATCTTGCTAATTAGATAGTGGGAAATAGGTGTAGCAGAGGAAGCTGTCCATTTCCTGGATCTATATGTGACCTTTGTTCTCTGTTATGACTCTGATGGAACAAAACAGTACCCAATTTGGCTAGGATAGGGTGAGCCATTCAGGTTTATGATGAATGTTAGAAAAGAACTTATCACCAAATGATATCCATTTACTTAACAAATCTGTACTAAGTAACTACAATAGATCGAACGCTATATTAATTGTATGAGATATCAGTAACCAAAACAAATTCCTACACCCTGCCTTGGTGCAGATTTGAAGCTATTTAGTCATGGAATAAGGAAAGTTAGTGACTGACTTAGTGAGGGTCACCAATAGGAGACTGGGTCTATCTAGAAAGTCTTGTAAAACTTGAATGAAGATCTAAACAGGATGTTAGCAATTGTACAGAGAAACTACAGTGAGTGTCACTGGGTTCCAAGGAGTTTCCTGACATACTTCCTCATCTACTCCACCACCTTGCATGGCTGGTGGCTGGTATTGCCATCACTTTAATTTTTATAGCCCACGAGACTGTTGAACTTAACTAGATTTTACATGCAATTTGACTTCCCTTCCTCAGAAAATGCAAGATTGAAAATGATATAATTAATAGAGGATGATGAAATGAGAGTTCCCCGAATTTTTATGATCTTCACAAAGGAGTTCAAACTAGCAGTTTACTTTGGGGATATAATATCCAGCAATAAGTTCTAAAACATGACATTTAAACTTGAATTCTCTTGGCACTGTTTTTGATGCATCCTCTCTTTGATTACTTCCTGAAGTTTATGAGACTTCTGCTTTCCTTGGTACTCTGGAGGAAGTTGTGGTTTAAATTTAAGATTAATAAGTTTAATAGCCAAGTTTAAGAAGTAGGAATTTTATGTTAATATTACTTTGGGGGCAAAAGTAACCATGTGATCAGGGGTTGATCATTATTCTGGCTTTCACTTGCTGTTTAATAAGCCAACCCCAAATTCAATGATGTAATAATATAATAATTCTATGATACTTAGATATTTCTTTAATAATAAATTTGGGCAGAGCACACCAGTGTTGATTAATCTCCAATTCTTAAAACAGCTGATGCGACTGTAATTGCTTCAGGTAGCTCCAATGCCTAGGAATTGCAATGACCTGGTGTTTGAAAAACATATGTTTTCCACACATATCTAGTGTGAAATTTGAGATAACTGAAACTGGAACTATCTGTAGAAGTTTGACCATTATGACTTGGCTTTCCTGCAGAATGGCAGAGATAAGTAGGTGTATTTCTTATATAGAAACTCCAAGAGCAAGTGTTCTAGGAAACCAGGTGAAAGAAATTTAATAGAAATATTCTGGAGGTCAGGGTAGCCCCAGCCTATCTGTACAGGAGATGACACAGACCTTGTCTTCTTATAAGACCTATATTAATGGAATTGTACCTTATTTAAAAGTAATCATTGTTGGATCCTCCCTGTGATGCTGCTCCCAAAATGCCTGGCAGATGGAATCTTATATAGTAACTATTCCAGGGAACCCTGGAACAACTGCCCCAAGAGCAGCTGCCTCAAGGATTCTCCTGGATGTAAAAGCTTCAGAGCCACCACTCTAGAGATGGGGAAGGACAGCACAAAGAAGAGCACCATCTCCCCATGATCAATGGTTACTCTCACTCAGGCTTGACTCTGGGCAAGTCCCTCCTCCTTCGCAGAGATTCATTTAAAGAATATTACAAGTCACTTTTATTGCCCACTTTGTTGCTCCTGAAACATTCCTGAGACCCACTGTTTATGCTTATCTTCTCCCTGGCGCCTCACTTCCCCCTGGCTATGCTTTTGCTATGTCCTTGGCCCTGCCACTCTGCACGTATCCCAGTTCCTCTTGACCTATATAAACATTGTTGGAATAAAATAATGTGTCTCTAGTCATCAGCCAGGGACCTGTTCTTTCCTGGTCATCATCTGGGAGAAACGTATTCAGTCCCAAATGCACCTGGAGGATGCAAGTTGACCTATGCTAGCCTACTGGGTCAACACAGGTCATATATACCAAAAGATATGATTTTTATGAGCTTTTCATCTCAGTTTACTATGCTGGAATAATTCCTAATTTATAGAATCAAAATTAGAAAGTAAGGATATGAGTATTAAATTCAGCTCCTTAAAAAATTGTTATGAAAAAAACAACAAATTTTATCCAAAAGACTTCAAGGACCAAACTGTAGCTAGTGAACAACTGTCAGAACAGAATTTATTAATACTGATTAATATGTGACAATGGCTAACTGGCCAGTCAGATAGTGATCACTCTAACTTTTTAACTGTTGATTAAACAATAGCATTCTGGAAATGCTTACGGAATTGTCTACATGGGTTAATTAGATGATGTCTTTAGAACATTAAGGACTGTACTTGAGTACATATCAAAACATATGTAAAGATGAAGGCAGGATAAATAATAGCAGGAGCTTCAATAGTCTTTTCCAAGTGTTGCTATTGGGTGTGTGCCTGGAAATTCAGAATGGTGAAAGAAGTTGAACCCTGTCTCCAGCCAGTTCAGACTCTTGTTTTATGTAGCAGGAAATAATTCTCAAAGAAGATAGATAGTAAAGTAGTTTTATTTGGGAAACATGAGAGAGAAAGGAGAACCCCTTAAAGTAGAGGAAAGAAAATCCTGAGTTGGGATGCAGGTGACCCCAGTATGCAGGGATTGCTTTTGTAAAACAGATTGTTTTGCCAAGCTCCTCTGGCATGGGGTTTTCTGTGTAGAAAGGAATCCTGCTGCAGAGATCATTGCCAAAGGAAAAGAAATAGGCAAGATTTCCCTTGTATGAGAGCCAGGGAGGTAACTCAGTGTTAGGACACTTGCCTTGTATTTGCTAGTCTCTGGATTTAGTCCCATGCACAGAAAGCAAAGCCACTTTGTCTTAAAGTCACTCTTATTTGCTCTGTTTTGTTTTGGGGCTGTACCCAGCAGGGCTCAGGGGTTACTCCTGGCTCTGCAATCAGAAATCACTCCTGGCAAGCTCAGGGGACCATATGAGATGCCAGGAATTGAACCTGGGTTCCTCCTGGGTTGGCTGTGTGCAAGGCAAATGCCCTACTGCTGTGTTATTGCTATGGCCCCTTAAAGTCAATCTTATTGTTATAGCTGGTGAGACTCTCAGGTTCTTGTTCTCAAGCAGTCAAAACTAAAAGCAAAGGACAGGAGATTGAATGGCCAAATTCAGCAAAGAATTTATTTATGCTAAGAAAAAAGAAGGGGAAAGAAGTCAGGGAAGCTCCTGGACCATGGGAAAGGTCTCCTTAAGGAGGATTGCAGAGAAAGGCAGAAACCTTTTCCCTTTCATACCTTTTTTTCCCAAATGGTTCTATTTTTTTTTCATTTTGGTTTTTGGGCCCCACCCATTTGATGCTCAGGGGTTACTCCTGGTTATGCGCTCAGAAATTGCCCCTGGCTTGGGGGGACCATATGGGATGCCGGGGGATCGAATCGAGTTTTGTTCCCTGGCTAGTGCTTGCAAGGCAGACACCTTACCTCTAGTGCCACCTCACCGCCCCCCCCCAAATGGTTATTTTATCAGATTTTTTGAACATTAAATTTATTTTCATTTGCAATCCAAAAGTTACCCGAAGTTTGCCGTTTGTGTATATGTGTATATTTACTTTTATTGTATATTGTTTTCTAAACTCTTTGGCATCAAGGCACCTTTCCCTTTCATACCTTTTTAACAAAGCAGGGTGAATGAGCATTTCTCTCTGAGGCTAAAACATGCAGGCCAGTAAAACAGGTTAGTATGTTGAAATGGTAATTTTTTGATGCCTGTCATTGAAGTTATTCTATTGTTTCCATTATTCAAGTTATTAGGCACATCCTAGCTCCACCCTCGTGACATTCCATACCAGTAATGTTTTCCTTGGGACATATTTCTCACCTCACTTTGCCTATTTCCCTTTGCCCCTATCATTATCAGAACCTTTGTTCCTGCTAAATCAAAGGGAAGTCAGCCAAGAGGGGTGTACATTCAAGTTTGGCTCAGCCTGGAATTGAGAACTGGCAGCAAGATCTCCTTTTCAGATCACATCCTGACTTTCTTACAACTCATTGCCCAGGGCTTCCCTGCCTGCTGACTTCATAGATTATCTCCCATGTCCATGGTTTCAAAGATATTGGGATGGCTGTCTGCTTTCTCACCACCTGAATTCCTGGCTGGAATCCCCCAATGAGAGATTAAATATTTTTATTTCAACCTTTGATCCTTATTAGAATGTAATATACCCCAGGAGAGGCCAGAGCCAATGCTCTTTTCAGCAAATTATAATTTAACAGGAGCATGTCTTAAATTCCACTCTGTGAGCTTAATTTGACCAAAAAAGACAAAACAGCAAGTAGTTGAGAAAAAGGCAGAGGAAAAAGATAAATAAAGGAAGAGAGAAAGCCCCAAATTCTGGACATCAAAGGGTTCTGGGGCACCCTAAGTCAGACTAAAGGGATAAGGAAAACAGTGAATTAAGCAAACTAGTCAGACTAAAGGGATAAGAAAAACTGTGTTAAGAAAACAGTGTATTAAGCAAACTCGTAGAAAACAGTGTATTAAGCAAACTAGTAAAAGGTAGAAACCCTATTCACTCCCTTTTCTGTCCTTCAGAGATGCAGTCATGAGCTTAGTTCAGAGATCATGATGCCTACTTTCAACTTGGGCAATGGAAGGAAGCTCCTCATTCTATTTTTGCTCCTGACCCCATAGTCTGTAGAACCGGGGTAGTCAGCAACCTACCCACTCTCTGAGAATCATGTCAACCTCTGTACACACCCAGCAAAATGTTCCATCATATATCTCCAAGGCACGAGAAGTCCCAGAGGAAGATAGCAATGGTGTGGGGGTGGATGCAGGCCAAGGGGAAAATGCTTTAGGTTGTGCCCATTCGCTTTGGTGATCAAAAAACTGACCTCCTTGGAGGGTGGAGGGCAATAAATTCCAAGGGAGGCTTGTGAAATTGATGGCATAAACAGAGCATTTGAAATAGGGAAGAAACAGCAAATCAAGGACTCTTACACCATCCCTCATCCTGAACTACACCCCCACCCCCAAGAATTTCTGAATAAAGAGTATAACATGCAATGTTTTGACCCATGTTTAGGACCTGGACTTGCACTTCAGCATTTTTCTTCCCTCCCACAGTCCCAGAAACTAAGCTGTCAGGAAAGCATTTTGTGGTGGCTATTTGTATTCTAATGTGAAGGACATACAATAGACCTCCTCCCTTCCCAACAAGTTCTTTCAATTTAGGACTAATTTCCTCAGAGGGAATGCAAGCTCCAAGATAGAACCACGAAGCTTCTGGGAAATGGGGGTGGCAAGACCATGTTTACCGACCAGTCAGAGCTTCTATGTTAGCAATGGGGAGAGGGACTTGGATCAGGGGTTGGCTCAATCATAGGCCATCAGGGGGTTGTGGTTGGGGTCTGGATGCTGCACTTTGGTGAAGATTTAGCAAGCAGCAATTGAGGCTCCAGTTCAGGAAAAGCCTGCTTGTTTCACTATACCCCTCTTTCTTCCTATGCTCCAGAGAAGCATATTCCCTGGTACTCTTCATGACATCAGCAAGGATTACGGGGAGTTGAATACACAAACTTTGTTCCCAACTGCAGAAAATTTAATTGTTTACAAATAGACCCCCAGTAGATCAAAGAACCTTCCAAATGAAGACTTTGAATTGTCTTAATATTTCAGATCTAGAGAGTTCTGAAAACAAAATCCAGAGTAATATCAAGTGTTATTTATGTTCATATACATGTATATTTTTGATGGAGTTTCAATTTTTGTGTAATGCCAATGAAGAGTTTTTATTAGCAGACCCCCTGTCCTCTTTAGAAGTCTCTAAGACACCTTTAGATGATTTTTCTAACATTAGATACCCTCCAAGTCAGATATCATAGCACTGTCCTAGAAGATATTAAATACTGTTAGATATTGAAATCCTTATTAGTAAATTCAATTATATGAGATTTCCACTCTTCTTGCATGTTCTTTACCCTCACTCCCTTTTTTCTTTCTCTCATCCTTCCTTCCTTACTCCCTCCTTCACTCATTCCCTTTCTTCCTTTCTTCCTTTTCTTTCTTCCTTCTTTCCTCCCTTTCTTTCCTCATTTTCCCCCTCCCTTCCTTCCTCCCTTCCTTTCTTCTTCCCTTCCTCTCTTCCTTCCTCTCTTCCTCCCTCCCTACATTTCTTTCTTCCTCCCACCCTCCCTTCCTCTCTTCTTTCCTTTCTTCCTTCCTCCCTCTCTTCCTTCCTTCCTCCCTTTCTTTCTTCCTCCCTTCCTTCTTCCCTCCCTCCCTTCCTTCGTCCCTCCCTCCATTCCGTCATTCCTCCCTTCTTTCTTTCATCCTTCCTTCCTTCTTTTTTCTTCTTATCTTCCCCTTTCTTTCTTTGGGTTTTTTCATCCACACCAGACTTTGTGGTCAGGGATTGCTCTGATGGTGCCATAGTAGTGAGACACTATTAGACTTTCAAAAACACAGTCAAAGCAATGCTTATCAAATCATTCTTATTTGCTTTGTTTTGTTTGGGGGGGTGCTCACATGACAGTGCTCAGGTTTTATTCTTGGTTCTATGTTCAAGAATCTCTACTAGCAATACTCCGGGGATTATATTCCACGCCCAGGTCAGCTGCATGACAGGCAAGCACCTTATTTGCCATACAAGCCCTTAAGATCTTCAGACCTATCCTAAAGATAAGATTTGATTGGGTTAGGGAAAGAATTAGTGTCACTAGATTCATTTATCATAGATCTTGTCCAAAGAAAAGTTTTGGAGCTCACTATGAATAAATTTTTTATGCATGAATTTGAGCCATGTGAAACCACCAGCAATAAACAGGACTTACAATACTATCAACAGTCCATAAATGAGAATGGCAGTGTAAAATAATATATCACACACTAAGGAACCAGCTCAGTAGCCAACATCCCACTCAGCAAGATAATGCCTCTTTATTAGTCCATGAAGAGAAATTCCAACAAACTATATGGAGAGCAATTGTAGAATTTGCAAGGGCATATTTGTACAGGCTTGAACTGGCCTGACATTGAGAAAAAGAAAAGTTCTTAAGTCATCCTCAGAAAAAAGACGCTGAGATGTCCATATTGGAATACAGCTAATAAAGCTATTCAAAGTATCTCAGCAAGGCAACTTTTCTGTAATATTTGTCATATTTTGTATAAAGACAGGGACACCAATGCCTGTCCTAGTTCTAAAGTGAGGAGGTTTAGGGTATCTAAGTATTTTCATAATGTGTGCTGGATATTGAATTTTCCATTACTGTGCATTTTCCTTTAATCAGAGAAGATTGGCCCAGCTTACAGAAGTAGCCATGCATGGCTTTCTAAGAGGAAAATCCAATGAATAAAAGTGATGTTTATAGAAAATACACTTGTCCTTGGAAAATTTTCTTGATGCCCTAATAGCCTGTAAGTACAGTCCCAGGAAAACTAGCTCACAAATAGGTGCAGAGGGGCTAGGACAAAATAACCTGCTTGAAACATATTGTTTGCTCAAAACATTTAAGAAAATAGTGAGAAGTGAGAGAAAGCAGGTGAAATAGGGGAACACGTGTAGGACAGGGTGCAGTGTGGGGGGTCACAGACCCCTCTACTAGGCCCTCAGTTGTAAAATTCTTAAATTCAGCAGACAGCTGCTTTATCTCTCTTCCCCAATGATAGTACATGATACTGTCTCAGAGGACCTCAAGTCTCCAGAAGAGTTGCTATGATTTGCCAGTTAGTCTGATAAGCAGCTACATATTTTACCTACATTTCTTGGGGAAAGGACACAGGATTCCTGGTGGTAGTCTCATTAAATAATGAATTTTAAGACCATGTAACTACTGAGTGTCTCCTATTTCTCATGTTTATTTCAAAAGTGATGAAATTTTTTGCCTTTTGATCTTTCTGCCTTTTTTAAAGCTATGCTTAGCAGTATATATTATAACTTTTATCTATTTATTCTTAGTTATAGGTTGATAACTTATCTATATCTAATATACTTTATTAATTATGTTTTATGAGCTAATTGCTATTCATACTACCTCATACATCTTAGGAGTTTCATCTACTTAATTTATTTTCTTGTATTTGTTTTTTTCTTTGGCTTCTGAGTCACACTTAGTGGTGCTCAGGAGCTGCTCTTCACTTTGTGCTCAGAGCATACTTCTTTCAGTGTTCAGGGGAGCCTATAAGGTGCTGAGGATTGAACTGGGGTTGGTTGCATACAATATGGGCAACCTAATCTCTGTACTATCTTTCAGACCTCTAATTAATTTTATTCTATAGAAAAATTGAATATTCATAGACTACAACAAATTCATATTACACTATTAACTGCTACCTCCTATATGCTGATATTGTATAGTTATATGTATCCTTTTTCTTCTATCTATTGATATATCACAAATATTTGTTAGATATATACCAATGGCCAGGCGCAAATCCAAACTGTTGGCAGATGACAAAGTCCTATCTGAAAGTTTAGTGCTGAAGAGAGAAAATATAATACCAACAATAAAATACCTTAGGGTTTGTTGTATATTTTCCATAGGGAAATGTAGAACAAAAGAACCACATAGCCTGGAGGGCATGTAAGAGTCTACAGGGAGTCTGGCTCAATAGACTATGTACTAGTCTGAGCTTATGGTGTCTGCAGAACATGTGGGCATGGGAGAGATTTCTGACTTAAAGAGGATGTGGCACCACACCTGAGTCTTGAAATAACTGTCTCCCAGGCAAAATAAAAGAGGACTGTATTCCAATCCATGAAAGCATGGTAATCACACCTAGGGTCTATGTCAGGTCAATCCCTACATGAAAAACTGGCTCAATTGGCCTTCTCATAGTAGACTGGAAAGGAGCCTGCTACTGAAGAATGCCTGGGTCAAGATGACCTTGACAAAGGACTTCATGTTCTCTACCCTTTAGCTTTGTTTTTTGGAGACTAGTGGTCAAAGTAGTGTTAATAATATATTTCCCATCCTCCTTTATTAAGGATGAATATCAGTCATTAGCCAAAATGAATGCCATTGCCAAAAGTTAGAGGAAAAATATTGGTGTTTGAGTCAGCTATTTTCCAGCACAAGTAAAACCATGTCTCCTCTCTGTCTCTTTCTATTTTCTCTCCCTCTCACTCTCCCTTCCTTCTTTTCCTGACACAAGGATATGCTGAGGTGTCAAGATTCAGGAAAGATGCCAGTGATAGGAAGATAGATAGAAGGGCATTATGGAGTCTAAGAAAGTCTGAGACTAGTCTTTCTCATAATATTTGATTTCTAAATTATTTCTAGTTTGGAGGTCAGTACACATCCAACCCTTCAATGAACTACATGACTAATTATATTATATGGAGAGGAGAACTAGACTTTCTAGAGAACCCTGTATTTTTTGTCTGTGACATGAAGATGAAAAAAAATCTAAAAACAATAGGCTGTGAAAAAGGGTCATCTCTGAAAGTAGTGTTTGCTTTCTGCCTGGCACATTTAAAATTTCCAATGTGTGGTAGTGATCATTGATGTAACCATGATCATGATCACAACTTCTCCTCATAGGCTCCTATGAAATATAATGGAAGTTTGATTAATCAAACAAAATGACCCTTTATAAAATGTCTATCGGCATGTAGACAAATGTTCACATATTAGCTTCTTAACACAACAAATGAAAACTCCATCTAACCAGGAAAGGAACCATGCATCTTCTCTGATTTAAGAATCTCAAGAAATAATGATGATAATGACCTGGAATTACATTGGTCTCTATGATACTGTAGAAAAATGTTATATACTTAATTAAGTGATACTTGTTCAGTGGAGAAATTTTGAACAGATATTCCTAGTTAGTATTCTATATATTAGAAATGTGTTTGTCAGATAGATTGCTTGTCTTGAGGTACCACAGAGCAAAGATTTAAGGACTCAGCTTTTCAGTAGGAACAAGGTTAGGAAATGGTTTTTTTCTTTATTTCAGGGCTGCAAGAGGAACAATGGAGAATGCCTGGCAATGATTTGTGCTTTGAACATCTTCAAAAATGAGCAACAATGACTGAGGGCTGGTGGTATAAGGAAAGATCATTCAGTTCCTCTCAAGTTGACCTGTGCAGGACTTTGTTTAAAATTGTGCTAGGCAATTTCTTAGGCTTCAGGAAGAGAAAAAACTCTTGTCTATAAATTAGAGCGGATGTGGGGAAATCACTCCCAGGGTGAGATCTGGGACAGAATGTGTCCCAGGAGGTCAGTGCCCACAAAAGCAACTGCCAAAATTTACACTTTTCCACTTGCCCTTTGCAATGGTTTGGATATAAATTTGCAGAAGGCAGCTGGAGAGTACCTGCATTCCTGGTCTGCTTGTCTATACTGGGATAAAGGTTGAAGACAAGAGCACAGGTTCAAGTTGAGGAAAGTAATGCCTCCCATTTTCCTTTTTCCTAGAAGTGTTTTAGCTATTCGAGGGTGTTTATTGTTCCAGATGAACTTCATAAGTGTTTGATCCACTTCTTTGAAGAATGGCATGGGTATCTTTAGAGGGATCGCATTAAATCTGTACAATGCTTTGGGGAGTATTGACATTTTAATGATGTTAATCCTGCCAATCCATGAGCAGGGTATGTGTTTCCATTTCTGTGTGTCCTCTTTTATTTCTTGGAGCAGGGCTTTATAGTTTTCTTTGTATAGGTCCTTCACGTCTTTGGTCAAGTTGACTCCAATATTTGAGTTTGTGTGGCACTATTGTGAATGGGATTGCCTTCCTGACTTCCATCTCTTCCCTATCATTATTGGTGTATAAAAATGCCATTGATTTCTGTAGGTTGATTTTGTAGCCTGCCACTTTGCTATATGAATCTATTGTTTCTAGAAGCTTTTTGGTAGTGTCTTTAGGGTTTTCTAAGTAGAGTATCATGTCATCTGCAAACAATGAGAGCTTGACTTCTTCCTTTCCTATCTGGATTCCCTTGATATCTTTTTCTTGCTTGATAGCTATAGCAAGAACTTCCAGTACTATTCACCCAGCACCCATCAGATAAGGGTCTAATATCCAAAATATACAGGGTACTGACAGAACTTTACAAAAAAAAAATCTAATCCCATAAAAAAAATGGGGAGAAGAAATGAACAGACACTTTGATAAAAAAAAAGAAATACAAATGGCCAAAAGGCACATGAAAAAATGCTCCTCGTCACTAATCATCAGGGAGATGCAAATCAAAACAATGATGAGATACCACCTCACACCTCAGAGATTGACACACATCACAAAGAATGAGAACAATCAGTGCTGGCGGGGATGTGGAGAGAAAAGAACATCTTGGGCCCGGAGAGATAGCACAGTGGTGTTTGCCTTGCAAGCAGCCCATCCAGCACCAAACGTGGTTGGTTCGAATGCCGGTGTCCCATATGGTCCCCCGTGCCTGCCAGGAGCTATTTCTGAGCAGACAGCCAGGAGTAACCCCTGAGCACCGCTGGGTGTGGCCCCCCCCCCAAAAAAAAAACCAAAAATAAAAAAAAGAGAAGAACTCTTATCCACTGCTGGTGGGAATGCCACCTAGTACAGCCTCTATGGAAAGTGATATGGAGATTCCTTCAAAATCTGGAAATTGAGCTCCCATTCGACCCTTATATTCCATTCCTAGGGATATACCCTAAGAATACAAGAACACAATACAAAAACACCTTCCTCACACCTATATTTATTGCAGCACTATTCACAATAGCAAGACTCTGGAAACAACCAAAATGCCCTTCAACAAACGAATGGCTAAAGAAACTGTGGTACATATACACAATGGAATATTATGCAGCTGTCAGGAGAGATGAAGTCATGAAATTTTCCTATACATGGATGTACATGGAACCTATCATGCTGAGTGAAATAAGTCAGAGGGAGAGAGAGAGAGAGATGCAGAAAGTCTCACTCACTCATCTATGGGTTTTAAGAAAAATAAAAGTCATTTTTGTAACAATCCTCAGAGACAATGAGAGGAGGGCTGGAACACCAGCTCACTCCATGAAGCTCACCACAAAGAGTGGTGAGTACAGCTATAGAAATAACTACACAGAGAACTACCATAATCATGTGAATGAATGAGGGAACTGGAAAGCCTGTCTGGAGTATAGGTGGGGGTGAGGTGGGATGGAGGGAGATTTGGGACATTGGTGGTGGGAATGTTGCACTGGTGAAGAGGGTGTTCTTTACGTGATTGAAACCTAATCACAATCATTTATGTAATCAAGATGTTCAAATAAAGAAGAAAAAAAAGGGAAAAAAAGAAAAAACAAAGAAAATAAAACTAAACTAAAAAAAAAAGTGCACAGGTTCTTTAGTCCTTCTACAAGCCTGGCAAATGTAGACTCTGATTTCCTAAAAGCATGGCATTATTAGTATTTTTAAAATAGATTTCAGGGATTTCCTGGGAAAATGTCAGTGTTCTCACTAGATATAATTGATTTGTACCGAAGGCCCAAATTATATTGAGGAAAAAGCTTTTTGAAGCTTTAAATTTTTTCAGTTATTAAAAAATGATACAATATAGATGTTGTAAGACCATTTTGAGAATATTTAAATGTAGACAAAATGAAACTTAAGTCTTTCACTTTATTTCTCATCCACATTCAATTTTCAAAGATAACCCACTAACTGTACCATGTTTATTTTTTAGACTTTTTGTGGATAAGGTAGCATCAGAGGACTCTCAAACACCATGCCCTGGGATGGATCCTATCTCTGTCAATTAAGGGTCCCATTAGTTTGGACAAGTTCCACAACAATTTTGTTCCCCAAATTTTATTCATTTAAAAATATCTTTATTTAAACACCATGATTACTATTGATTGTAGGTAGGCTCCAATAATAAAAAGAACATTCCACTTCACCAGTGCAACATTCCCACCATCATTTACCTCCTTTCCCACCCCTGCCTATATTCGGGACAGGCATTTTACTTTTCTCACTCAATAACATTGTCATGATAGTTGTCAATGTAGTTATTTCTCTAACTGCACTCATCACTTTTGTGGTGATCTTCATATTGTGAGTGGGTCCTTCTGGCCCTCATCTCTATTGTCTCTGGCATTATCACAATAATGTCTTTTAGTTTTCTTAAAAGCCATAGATAAGTCAGACTATTCTGTGTGTGTCTCTCTCCCTCTGACTTATTTCACTCAGCATAATAGTTTCCATGTGCATTCATGTATAGGAAAATTTTATGACTTCATCTCTCCTGATAGCTACATAATATTCCATTGTGTATATGTACCACAGTTTCTTTAGCCATTCATCTGTTGAAGGCATCTTGGCTGTTTCCAGAGTCTGGTTATTGTAAATAGTGCTGCAATGAATATAGGTGTGAGGAAGGTATTTTTGTATTGTATTTTTGTGTTCCTAGGGTATATCCTTAAAAGTAGTATAGCTGAATCAAATGGGAGATCAATTTCCAGTTTTTGGAGGAATCTCCATATTGTTTCCCATAAGGGCTGGACTAGATGGCATTCCCACAGCAGTGAATAAGAATTCCTTTCTCCTCACACCCCACCAGCACAGATTGTTCTTGTTCTTTGTAATGTGTGCCAGTCTCTGTGGTGTGAGATGGTACCTCATTGTTGTTCTGATTTGCAATTCCCTGATGATTAGTGATGTGGAGCATTTTTTCATGTGCCTTTTGGCCATTTGTATTTCTTCTTTGACAAAGTGTCTGTTCATTTCTTCTACCCATTTTTTGATGGGGTTAGATGTTTTTTTCTTGTTAAATTCTGTCAGTACCTTGTATATCTTAGATATTAGCCCCTTGTCTGATGGGTATTGAGTGAATAGTTTCTCCCATTCTCTGGGTGGCTTTTGTATCCTAGGCACTATTTCCTTTGTGGTTTAGAAGTTTCTCAGCTTAAGATAGGCCCATTTGTTTATCTCTGCTTCCAATTGTTTGGAAAGTGATATTTTCTCCTTGAAGATGCCTTTAGTCTCAATGTCTTGGAGTGTTTTACCTATCTGGAGTTCTATATACCTTATGGTTTTGTGTCTGATATCAAAGTCTTTAATCCATTTAAATTTGACCTTGGTGCGTAGTTTTAGGTGGAGGTCTGCATTTGCTTTCTTGAATGTGGCCGACCGGTTGTACTAACACCACTTGTTGAAGAGGCTTTCCTTGCTCCATTTTGCATTTCTTGCCCCTTTATCAAAGATTAATTGATTGTATGTCTGGAACATTCTCTGAATACTCAAATCTATTCCACTGATCTGAGGGTCTGTCTTTATTCCAATACCATGCTGTTTTAATAACTATTGCTTTGTAATACAATTTAAAATTGGGGAAAGTGATGCCTGCCATACTCCTTTATTCAAGGATTGCTCTAACTATTTATGGGTGTTTATTGTTCCGAATGAGTTTCAGGAGTGTTTGATCCACTTCTTTGAAGAATGTCATGGGTATCTTTAGAGGGATTGCATTAAATCTGTACAATGCTTTGGGGAGTACTGCAATTTCAATGATGTTATTTCTGCCAACACACGAACAGAGTATGTGTCTCCATTTCCCAAATTTTATGCTTGATGTGGAAATCATGATTATCTTTACCTTATAAGTCTTCAAAGGGATGAAATAGCTAAATACACACACTTCCACTCAGAATTTGTTCCTGATACTTCATCAGTATTTATTGAGTGTTTGCAAAAATGGGACTAAATTGAAAGATTTTGTTGGCTTGGTTTTGTTGAGAGGGGGGAAAGAGGGTTGAGACCAAACTTGGTCTCAAGAGAGATAATTTCTGGCTCTGTGCTCAAGCAGGACTATGGCAATAGAACTGAGCTTGCAAGCCTCTTTACCCCTATTCTATTCTCAGCCCTATTTTGTCACTATTTTTGCCCTTTATTCTATCACTCACATGGTGATTTTGAAAGAAAAATTATTTGAAGACTCTATTTCCAGTGAGTAGATAAAACAATAAATTTATGGGTACAGGATCATTTGAATACAGGGTCTTCCTTTCTGAGTTGCTTTCTCTAAAACCAGGGGCTTCTTACTTCTGATCAGCAAAAATAAAATACCACATGCTAGTTAGGCCCTGGAAGCCCAATGCTACCACTAACTGGAGTTACAGTTAGGGCATGTTATCTGATTTCCTTGAGCCTGGTGGGGGTGGAAGACCTAGCTCTGTCATTGGAACTTTTCTTAGTCTTGTTGTTTCAGGACTCCTCTAAGATATTATAGGAGTTAATTCTCCTGGCAAGAATCCTCTAAGTTTGATATGAGTTAATTCTTCTGGTGCAGAAGTAATGCTTAGGGAAGCATGGAGTGAACCTTGATACTTGCTTTCTCTTTCTGAAGAGGGCTTACAGAAAAACAGGGTCAGCATCTTTGTTCCCAGAAAAGAAAGAGAGAGATAAAGACTTGACTTTGCTTGTACTGGAGTTAGCTGATTCACATACCATTTTTTTCTATGATCTTTGGCAAACTGCCTTTCTTATGATGGGATAGAGTTTTCCAGTTGACAGAACACTTTTAAATGCATTCAGCTTGACTGATATCCTATAATGTAGGCGGATGAAGAAGGTATCATTAGTACCAATGACCACTGGTTTCCAGAAAACAAAGCTGAAGTGTGGAAAACATGGAGTCTTTCAAGGTCACCTATCCCCAGGCAGACCCAGAACACTTATTCTATGGTGAGAGTCTACTTTCCAGAGCTGTAAAAAGACCTACTGGAGACCAGTTTATTGTATGAAGAGTGACAGATGCTGGCAATGAAGAAGGCTCTAGGGACAGTCTGGTTCAGATCCAGCACCTTGCAAACAGGTCATTATGATTACCAGAACATCTTCAAATTTCCATTACTCTTAGCACCAAGACTCTATCTCAATTCCATTTTTTCCTCTGGGCCTGGTATGTCCAATAAAATTAATGAAATTAACCTAAACATTTTATGAATACTGAGACAGATTTTTCTCTTTTTTCTTTTATTTAAACACTATGTTTACAAAGTTGTTCATGATTGAGTTTCAGTCTTACAATGTACTACACCTTTTACTCATGAATGTGTCTTGCCATCCACCAATGTTCACCTTTCCTCCCACCGTTCCCCCTGCCTGACTTTGGGATAGAACTTTTACTCTTCTCTTTCTCTCTCTCCTCTCTTTTCTTCTCCCTCCCACTTTTTTTTCCTTTTAGACACTGATTTGCACTATTGTTAATGAAGGAGTGCATGGCACTATCTCCTTTCAGCACCTAGTTCTTGTCCAGAGTGACCATTTCCAATTATCATTGTTATAGTGGTCCCTTCTCTGCCTAACTGCACTTCTTTTTTTTTTTTTTTTTTTTTTTTTGTTTTTGGGCCACACCCGGTGATGCTCAGGGGTTACTCCTGGCTATGCGCTCAGAAGTCGCTCCTGGCTTGGGGGACCATATGGGACACCGGGGGATCGAACCGCGGTCCATCCAAGGCTAGCGCAGGCAAGGCAGGCACCTTACCTCTAGCGCCACCGCCCGTCCCAACTAACTGCACTTCTTCACTGTTTGTGGCAAGCTTCCTACCAGCAACTGATTCACCTGGCCCTCATTTCTCTTATCTCTAAACATTGCTATATTGTCTTTTTTTCCTTATATTGCACAAATTAGTGAGATTATATCATGAGTCAAAATTTTCTTCCTATCCAAGATGATTGCTTGATTTAATATGTGGGGTAAAGGATGGAGAGAATGACTTTTTTCCTTGTATGTCCCATTTGGAGTAAGAAATGATGTTGTTTTACAAACATTATCAGGAAAGTATCATCTATAATAGCACTGGAAGGCAGAGGATAATGGAAATTAATAAAAATTAATACTCAAAGAACCTGAAATTTATGATTTCTTCAGCATGGACCTCACAGGTTAAGGAAAAATATTTGATATCAAATAGTCTCCCACTTCAGAAATTAGCCATGTGTAGCCGATCCCCAAAGTTCTGCTGAAATTAATTGCAAGAGTGAGGATCCCATGACCTTCTTCCTGTATTCAAATCTTTTCAATAGTAACTTTTGAAATACAAGGAATCCTTCCTTATGGTAAAAGACTTACCTGATAAAGATAAACATAAGGCTTCTGTCCCCACTGCAGTGTGATGGGCCTCATTCTTTTTTAATAAATTATTTTATTTAAACACAATAGTTACAAGATTGTTGATAATAAGTTTTTCTTTCATAGATAGAAAGCTGTTCATAATTAAGTTTCAGTCAAACAATGTACAACAGCCTTCACCTGTGCACATATCCTGCCACCAATGTCCCCAGTGTCACTTCTGCCCTTTCCCCACCTGCTTTTGGGGTAGATATTTTCCTTCTCTCTTTCTCCCTTTCTTTTATTCCCTTTTAGACACTGGTTTGCACTATTGTTATTGAGGTGCATCAGGCCCATTACTTTATTTCCTTTCAGCACCAATTCTTGTCCAGAGTGATTTTTTCCAACTATCATTGTAATCGTGGTCCTTTCTCTGCCCTAACTGCCCTTCCCTGCTAGTGTGGCAAACTTTTTCACATGGAATGAACTGGTCTTCCTGGCCCCTCATTTTTTATTGTCTCTGAATATTATTACCACACTATCTTTTTTATATCCCACAAATGAGTGTGATTATTATATATTTATCCCTCTCCCTCTGACTCATTTTACTCAGCATATCTCTCCATATCCATCCACATATAAGTGAATTTTATGACTTTATCTTTCCTTCACTTATATAGTATTCCATTGTTTAGATGTTTTATAGTTTCTTTATCCATTCATCTGTTCTTAAGAACTTGAGTTGCTTCCAGAATCTGGCTATTGTGAATAATGCTGTAATGAACATAGGGATGCAGAGAGTTTTTCTACATTATGTTTGTTTGTTTGTTTGTTTTTGACTTCTAGAGTATATTCCTAGGAGTGGTATTTCTAAATTACATGGAATCTCAATGATTGTCATAGGACTTAATGTCATCTTTGTGTATAAGTTTGGTGTGTTTGTTGGTCTCTCTTGTTTTAAAGTAGACCTTTCAATTTATCCTTTAAGACTGGTTTTTGCATCTGTGAAGTTTTTGAGTTGTTGCTTATCCATGAAGCTATGTATCCTTCCTTCAAACCTAAATGTGAGTCAAGCTGGGTGCAGCATTCTAGGTGAAGCCTTCATTTCATTCAGTCTTGTCACAATATCCCACCACTGTCTTCTGGCCTTAAGGGTTTCTTGCGACATGTCTGCTGTATATCTTATGGTTGCTCTTTTGAATGTAATTTTCCTTTTAGATCTTGCTGCTTTCAGTATTCTATCTCTATCTGTAGGATTCGTCATTGTGATTAGGATGTGTCTTGGGGTGTTTTTCTTTTTCTTTTTTGGTTTTTTGGGCCACACCCATTTGATGCTCAGGGGTTATTCCTGGCTAAGTGCTCAGAAATTGCCCTGGCTTGGGGGACCATATGGGACGCTGAGGGGATCGAACCTGGTCCTTCCTTGGCTAGTGCTTGCAAGGCAGACACCTTACCTCTAGTGCCACCTCGCCGGCCCCATGGGGTGTTTTTCTTTGAGGCTCTTTTAGCTGGGACTCTTAGGCATGCAGGCTTTGATTGCATGCAGTCTTTAGCTCTGGACGTTTTTCTGTGATGATATCTTTGACTGTTGATTCTTCCTGTGGATCCCCTTCCTGGGCCTCTGAGACTTCAATGATTCTTATGTTGTTTCTGTTGAGTTTATCAAAGACTTCTATTTTAATCTGTTCGCATTCTTTGAGTACGTTTTCCATTGTATGATCGTTTGCCTTAAGATTCTTTTCCAGGGGGCCGGGCGGTGGCGCTAAAGGTAAGGTGCCTGCCTACCTGCGCTAGCCTTGGACGGACCATGGTTCGATCCCCCAGTGTCCCATATGGTCCCCCAAGCCAGGAGCAACTTCTGAGCACATAGCCAGGAGTAACCTCTGAGCGTTACTGGGTGTGGCCCAACCCCCTCCCCCCCAAAAAAAAAAAGATTCTTTTCCAGTCTCTTCTGCTGTATGGAGTCGTTTGCATTTGATCTTCCAGTTCACTCATTCTGTCCTTGGCTGTTGTTACCCTGCTGGAAAGGCTGTCCATTGAGTTTTTTATTTCAGCTACTGTGTTTTTCAGATCTGTTATTTCAGTTTGGAGTTTTCTGATTTCTGTCTTTGTTTTCTGTTCAGCTAGAGCTATATTTTCTTTGATTTTCATGAGTATCCTTCATATTTCTATTCTAAACTTCTTATCTGAGAGGTTAATCAGATGGTTTGTATTTTTTGTGTCATCAGAGCTATGCCTGCGAGGCTTCCCCATTGTCACACTTGTAGTGTGATTTTTTCTGCGTGTTATGGTGAAGTTCATTCATTAGAAAGAGCATTCATTCGAAAGTTCATTCATTAGAAAGGTGCTCTTCTGAAGCCTCTAGGAGAGCGATTTTGCTGGGTCCTTCTTGGCCCACTCAGGAGAGGTTCAGGACACAGGACAATAGAAAAACTTGCACAGGCGACACTCACAGTCTCTCGAAGTTGGTAATCACTCAGCAGGGGCAGATTTCTCCAGCCTGACATCACAGACCACCATCTATATTTATTATTTATAAAAATGTCTGTTAATTTATTCTCCCCATTTTTGGATAGGGTTATATTTTTTTCTTGCTAAGCTTTCCCAATGCCTTGCATATTTTGTGTATTAACTCCTTATCATATGGTTATTGGGTGAAGAGTTTCTCCCATTCCCTGGGTAGTCTTTGTGTTCTAGTCACCAATTCTTTTGAGGTTGGACCCTCCTTTTATATGGATGTCATTACCAGCTCAGAAGCTCTCAGAATACTGTACTGCAGGGATTTTTATGGAGGTATCACACATAATCATGACTGATTGTTAATTCAGTTTCTAGTCCATCTCTCCTCTCCAGAGGACTGGAGAATGAGGCTGACAGTTTAATTTTATGACATGATTTTTTTAGAGACCAGCCCAAATGCAGTCAAGACTTGCCTCATTAGATCAAAACCACTTCTTTTACCCAGGTAATTCCAAAGACTAATAGATCTGTTTCAGAATCCCTATAAGAAGCAAATATTAGCAAGAATTGTAGTGGGAGGGGATAGAGACAGCTAGAGATCATAGTACTACATCATATGAATTCCAATAAAACCACCAGATGCAATTTTGCCTACTGGATATGATGATGTTTGAAGCAGTCTAGAACAGATAAAGAAAAAATAACAAGTTTAGGGACCAGAGCGATAGCACAGCAGAAGGCCATTTGCCTTGCACATGGGTGACCCAGGAGAGACCTAGGTTCTATTCCTGGAGTCCCATATGGTCCCCCGCACCAGGAGCAATTTCTGAATGCATAGCTAGGAGTAACCCCTAAGCATCACTGAATGTGGCCCCAAAACAAAACAACAAAATTAATGAAAAACATTCATTCATAAAGCTGTATGAACACCATTATTCATTGCAGCACTCAGACAATAGCTAAAAGTTGGAGTCACCCTAGATGTCTAACAACAGTTGGGTGGATCATAAGATGTGGTACATATATACAATGGTATATTACATAGTTGTAAGGAATGATGCAATCATGCAATTTGCTGCAATGTGGATGGAACTGGAAAATATTATGTTAAATGAAGTAAGCCAGAGTAGGATAAATACGAAATGATGTCACTTATATGATTTTTAGAATAACTGCATAAAGAAATGGTTTAAGTAAGAGTTGTCTAGAACACACTTGGCCCCAGAATATAACAAGGAGAAGGAAATAAATTGAATGTAGGAGGAGAAAAACAGTATAAAAGAATGGGGCAGAGGCTAAGTGGTCTCAGGTGCATTGGTGGAATTAAAAAGGGGGCAGAACTAAATATCTAAGTGAAAGGCAACAACAATGAAATCAAGAGACCCAAACTTTAATAATCTAAACTTAAAATGGGCTTGTTATACTGGCAGACTGGGGTTGGGGGCAAGAGAGGAGATCTGGGAATATTAGTGGTGGGATTGGCCCTGATTCATAGTATCTGAAACCCAACTATGACTTTGTAAATCACAATGGTTTCAATAAAATAAAATACAATTTTTTTAACGTATTTTATTTTTTTTATTTTATTTTATTTTTTGGTTTTTGGGCCACACCCAGTAACGTTCAGGGGTTACTCCTGGCTATGTGCTCAGAAGTTGCTCCTGGCTTGGGGGACCATATGGGACACCGGGGGATCGAACCGCGGTCCGTCCAAGGTTAGCGCAGGCAAGGCAGGCACCTTACCTTTAGCGCCACCGCCCGGCCCCATAAAATACAATTTTTAAAAAGAAAAAAGATTGTATAAGAGCATTCAAAAAGGTGTTTTCTTACACATGGTTTTTGAAAATTCTAGAGATATAAACTTTGCCAAGCACTGAGTTTCTGTAATATTAGTGTGAAAAACTAGGAGACAAGGGAAATCATATTAAAAAGAAAACATAGTTAGCAACTCAGTTGGAATACAAATATTCAATGCATATTATACAACAATATATAAAAATAATATTCACGTAATGTTGCAAGTCAGCCCCTGAAGAGGTTGACTGATGGAGAGATGGAGGATGAGGCCTTTCTCCTCCAGCTCAGACCACACTTCTGTTACTCTGTTCAGTTGGCGGTTCTGAGGTGAATGCGGCGGGAAGAAAGCCAACAGGCAGTCAAGCTTCCGAAGAAAACAGCTCTTTATTCCGTGAAGAGGTTGAAGCCAAAAGGCCTAAGAATCGACCACAGGAAAAAAGCCTCCCGCCTTCCACAGACCCTTGCTTTTATGCCCCAGAATCAGGTACCACCCAATGTTGGGATCAGATACCACCCAATGGTGGGAGCAGAATAAGGTACCACCCTAGGGTGGGAGCAGAATGCCAGGTCACACCCTAGGGTAGGGCACAATCACTAATCAGGGTAGGGTCAGTAACATAATAATACCATTAAAATGTTTACATACACAACAACATAATATGGGCCCACATCATGGAGATATTATGGGTTCAGTTCTATCTCACTGTAATAATCTAACATCCAAATAAAGCAAATCATACAAGTTTTTGGTTTTCTGAGGCACAAAAAATGATATTATATTGTACCTTATAAGTATGTAAAACATTTTTAGAAAACTACATCTATTAATTAACTATGACACAGAGCAAGCACATGCTATTGGAAAAATAGACTTTCTGAATTCAGGTTTGCCAAAAACCTATAATTTGCAAAGAATGCAGTATCTCTGAGGTGCCATAAAACAAAGTACAATAAAATGAGATGTTTTATGCTTAAACATGTCCTGGCTTTATAAGGAGTACTAAGGAAGGATAGAAGGAAGGAAATAAGTAAGGAAGGAAGGAAGGAAGGAAGGAAGGAAGGAAGGAAGGAAGGAAGGAAGGAAGGAAGGAAGGAAGGAGGGAAAGAAGGAAGGAAGAAAGAAAATAGAGAAGGAAGTATGGAATGAAGGAAGCAAAGAAAGATAGAGAAAGGAAGGAAGAATAAAAAGAAGGTAAGGAAGAAAGGTGAGAAGAAAGGGGGAAGGAAGAATAAAAGATAGAAGGAAGAAGAAAAAATGGAAGGAAGGAGAGAAGGAAGCAGGGAAGGGAGGAAGGAGGGAGGGAAGAAAGGAAGGAAAGAAGAAAGGAGAAAAGGAAGCAAAGAAGGAGGAAGGGAGGAAGTATAGAAGAATAAAAGAAAGGAGGAATGTGGGACGAAAGGAGAGAAGGAAAAAGAATAAAAGAAAGAAGAAAGAATTAAAAAGGAAGGAAGAAGGGGAGGGTAGAAGAAGGGAATGAAGGAATAAAGAAAGGAAGGAGAGAAGGAAGCAGGGAAGGAAGGAGGGAAGGAAAAAAGAATAAAAGAAATAAGGGAAGGAGGGAAGGAATGGGGAAGAAAGGAAGAATAAAAGAAGGAAGGAAGGAGGCATGAAGAAGGAAGGAAGAAGGAATGTATGGAAAGAGGGAAGGAAAGAAAAAGGAAGGAAGGGGAAGGACTAGAGAAAGAGGCTGGAAGAGTGTCTATCAAGGAGAGACAACAGCTCATTATGATACTCATGTGAGGTAACCTACACAGTGTCTCAAAAGAGACAAGAGACCTCAAAGCCCAGAGATGTTAAATGACCTGCTGTAGTTCACACAGGTAGTATGTCACAGTGAAAGGTCTTTTATGGAGCTGCTCATGGCAAGCTATAATGGAGTAACTCCTTGTAGAAGGAAACACTTCTGCTGGGTTTCCACTTTTCACTCGTCTTCATAAAAATAAAAAATAACTACTGTCTTTTCTCAATTAAGTCATGTAATTTCCTCATGCCTCCAGGAGGCAAACATTCTGAACTAGTCACCGGTTTCTCAGCTGAACTGTTCTGGTTCATGGAATAAGAAAAATGTGTCAGCCTGCTTCAGAGGTGGTTTGGGACATACACACACTGATTCCTGCTGGTTTGTGCCGGAGGTCAGAAGGGTGCAGAAGCCATCTTGGGTCATGCTGTTTTCAGCTGCCTGAGACTGGATTTCATCAGCATTCCTGCTGGTAATCCTGCCTGCTTCAGAGGTGGGTCTGGACTTACACACACTGATTCCTGCAGGTTTCTGCTGGGAGTCAGAAGGGTGCAGAAGCCATCTTGAGCCATGCGGTTTCCAGCTGACTGAGACTGGATTTTATCAGCGTTCCTGCCAGTGATCCTGCCTGCTTCAGAGTGAGAGACAGAATTGAGGAACTCTGCTGGAACTCAGATGCCAGCACACCTATCTGCCTGTCTTCTGCGCTGTGCTCCATTTTCGGCCTGATATCATCCTGTGTGTGGCTCATCTGCAGATGATTCGCCTTCCCTGGAGCCTTCCCTGGAGGTGAGCTTAAAAGCCCAGAAAGAGGAAGCCGCTGAACTCTGCTGGAACTTAGATGCCAGCCTATCTGCCTGTCTTCTGTGCTGTGCTCCATTTTTGGCCTGATTTCATCCTGTGTGTGGCTCATCAATGGACAGCTTGCCTTCCCTGGAGCCTTCCCTGGAGGTGAGCTTAAAGCCCAGAAAGGTGAAGCCACTGAACTCTGCTGGAACTGAGATGCCAGCACCCCTATCTGCCTGTCTTCTGTGCTGTGCTCCATTTTCAGCCTGATTTCAACATGTGTGTGGCTCATCTGTGGACAGCTCGCCTTCCCTGGAGCCTTCCCTGGAGGTGAGTTTACAAGCCCAGAAAGGGTGGAGCCAGAGGAGCACGGCCGCTCCGCTTTGCTTCCCAGCCATGCACATCATTTAGCCAATGAATACAAGCACAACACCTAGAAAAACTCACAATACAAGTGTGACAATGGGGAAAAAAAGCAGGCCAGCACCAGACATAGAGAATGATGATGGCAACTCTGATGACTTGAACATGACCAACCAACTAGTCAATCACTCAGATAAGGAGTTTAGAGTCGCAATGGGGAAGATGTTCAAAGAACTCAAAGAAAATATAGAAGAAAACACTAATAGGAATCAAGAGAATATGACGATAGAAATCAGAAAAATTCCAAACTGAAATTTCAGGTCAAATAACAGGTCTGAAAAATCTCAGTAGATGAATTGAAGATAAACATGGTTGAGCTTTCCCACAGGTTAACAGCAACTGAGGATAAAATTAGTACATTGGAAGATGAGATGAATAACAACTCCATACAGAGGGGAAATTGGAAAAAATCCTTAACGCAAATGATCAAACAATGGAAAAATTACTCAAAGAATGGGAACAGATGAAAATAGAAGTCTATAATAAGCTCAACAGAAACAACTTAAGAATCATTGGAGTCCCAGAGACCCAGGAAGAAAATCTCCAGGAAGAATCAATGGACAAGAACATCATTAAAGAGAAACTACCAGAGCTAATGAATACATGCAATCAAATCCTGCATATCCGAAGAGTACCAACTAAAAGAGACCCCAGAAAAAACACCCTAAGACACATATTAGTCACAATGATGAATCCCACAGATAGAGACAGAATTCTGAAACCAGCAAGATCGGAAAGAGAAATTACATTCAAGGAACATCCTTGAGATTTACTGCAGACCTGTCACCAGAAACACTCAAGGCCAGAAGGCAGTGGTGGGACATAGTGACAAAACTCAATGAAATAAATGCTTTGCTTAGAATACTGCACCCAGCAAAACTCATTTTCAGGTTTGAAGGAACAATATATGGTTTCACAGGCAAACAACAGCTCAGAAACTTTACAGACACAAAACCATTCTTAGAAGAAAAACTGAATGGCCTAACTTAAGACAAGATTGACCAACAGACACACCAAACTTTGATATAAAGATGGCACTTACTCCCAGGACAATTCTTTCTCTCAATGTCAATGGACTAAATGCACCAGTTAAGAGACAGACTGGCTAAATGCATCAAAAAACTCAATCCAACCTTCTGCTGCTTACAAGAAACACACCTGATTAGTTAGAACAAACAAAGACTCAAAATAAAAGGCTGGAGAAAAATCACCAAGCAAACAACACCCATAAAAAAGCTGAAGTGGCCATACTAATATCAGATGATGCAAATTTTATACTTAGAAAAGTTGTAAGGGACAAAGATGGACATTTTGTATTAATCAAGGAATATGTACAGTAGGAAGAAGTTACTCTCCTAAACATATATGCACCGAATAAGGGGCCAGCAAAATATTTAATACAACTGTTGACAAATTAGAAAAATAATATCAATAATAACAAAATAATTGTGGAGGACCTCAACATGGCATTGTCTACACTTGTCAACCAGACTGAAATGCAACAAGAATATACTAGACCTGAAAAGAGAAATGGAAGAAAGAGGCCTAATAGATACATACAGTACACTCCACCCTCAGAAGCCTGGATACACAATCTTCTCTAATGTACATGGCACATTCTCCAGGATAGACTACATGCTAGCACACAAAACATACCTCCATAATATCAAGAGGATCGAAATTTTGCAGGCTACCTTCGCTGACCACAATGCCCTGAAATTATATGTGAACTGCAAAGGGACACAGAAGAAAAACTTTAATACCTGGAAGTTAAACAGCCTAATACTGAATAACCAATGGGTCTGAGATGAAATCAAAGAGGAAATCAAAACCTTCCTAGAAACAAATGACAATGGAGACACAAACTATCAGAACTATGGAACACAGCAAAAGCAGTACCGAGAGGAAAATTTATAGCTTTCCAAGCACACATCAGAAAAGAAAAAGGGGCATACCTGAGTAGCTTAATGATGCAGCTCATAGAATTAGAAAGTACTCAACAAAAGGACCCAAAAATAGGGGGACAGAAGGAAATATCAAAGCTGAGAGCAGAAATCAATGAAGTGGGATTTTTATTCTGAAAAAAATTCATCTAAAGAATTGCCTAGGCTCTAATAATTTGTTATTCCAAGGCAATGAAGCTAAATATAGCTTTGTGTCCGCATACCACCAGTGAGTAGAATTTTGGATTGTGTAAAAATATAGAGTGCTAGTTTAATTTCTAAACATTTTTTCAGAATAGCACAGAGGTTGAACTAAGAAGAATGTTTTATGAATAAGGAATTATCTTTCTCTCCTGCCAAGTTTTTAAGAATATTATATAAGCATGTTTTCTCCTTAGCAATACCAGTCCTAGTATGAAAATGAGTGCATGGTCAGTACCTCCATCTTGAGGACATAAATGGGAAGATTCTTACAGGCTTGGACCACAGTGTCCAGCAGGGAGATTGCTTGCCAGAAAGAAGTCACTGGGAAAGGTGATGAAAGTTCAGTGTAGCTTTTTTTTTTTTTTTTTTTTTTTTTTTTTTGGTTTTTGGGCCACACACGGCGATGCTCATGTGTTACTCCTGGCTGTCTGCTCAGAAATAGCTCCTGGCAGGCACGGGGACCATATGGGACACCGGGATTCGAACCAACCACCTTTGGTCCTGGATCGGCTGCTTGCAAGGCAAATGCCGCTGTGCTATCTCTCTGGGCCCTCAGTGTAGCTTTTTCACTCCTGTAAGTTCCTAGCCATATTAGAAATTTATCTAACCATATTATAAATAACACATTGCTATGACAACAACTTCTATAAATAATAGTTAAAGAGGGGTTTCTAGGTAAGTGAATATAGCTATGCTTACTCAAGAGCAGCTATTAAATAATCTATTAATAGAAAAATCACCAAGAAAACAGATTCTTGATGCAAAAGAAAATTGTTTCAGATAACTCAAACTCCTGGCTAAAAAAATAAACATGAGAGCCAGAAGATGGTATAGGAGTTATGATGCTTGTCTTGCATATGCATATGACCAATCTGATTTCATATCCAGCATGGTTTGTTTACAGTCCCCTGAGCACTGCAAGAAATGACCCTGAGTATAGAGCCTGGATTCAGCCCCGAGTTGGGTCTGCACACACCTATCCAATTTATACATACATACACACACACACACACACACACACACACACACATATATATATATATATATATAATATAAAACTTTGTATAAAATAATACATGAGCTACAAAGACAAATTTAGGAAATAGTGTGAAAATAAAGATCCCTAGAATTTTCTGTTTAGAAATGAATCAATTCAAAGGGCTTCTTCAATCATCTAAAGATGTTTTATGAATTAAATCCTTCCTTTCATTACTTATATTTCTCAGAACAAGAAGGAAATGCACTTATATTTAGATGAAAAGATCTTAATTTGTTAATAGAAGTGAATGGGATTTTTTTTTTGCAAGGGGAAGCTAATAAGACACTAAAGTGACCCAAATCACACCCTCAGATCTCTTGCCATCTGTCCATCTGTCCTAGACATTTGCGTATTTAAAGGCAAATTACTGGAGAAGAGGAACTTTGTCACCATTCCAATTCTGTGTAGAGCATGGATGTAAATGTGAGCCAGTAGAATTATTGTTATTCATAGATTACATCTGTAAAGTGTCAAATGCTTTCAAAAATCCTTTCCCTGTGCCTTATTTCATTGGGGTTAGGGTAGGGATTGACAGCAGCATTGTTAGGGTACAGAAGAAAGAGCATCATGGGCTGGGAAACAATGAAAAGCATGAGGCAATGCCATGTAAATATAAAAGACAAAGTTGGTCCCACACTACAGAGTGAGAGATGCCAGTCACCAGAGCTATAGATTCCATTCAGAGAACTGCTGGGCTCCTGAAAGGATCTAATGGAAGGAGAGTTGGGGAAAGAGAGTTGGACAACTGGCTGGCTGTGGAGAAGTCTCTCAGAGACAGCGACCATGAATCATCTCAGAGAACCAAGTCTTTGAGATTTGGTATCATGTCTCATGCTCACACACCCTCAAAGACACTATCTCTGAGTCACACATTTCACAGGAGGGCACAGCATTCCTTTAGCAGAATATCTTTGTCCAAAGAAGATTGTGTATAGAGTATGTAAGCCAGGGAAAAATGACTGGAACCACCATATTAAGAAAGATATCTGAGCCTGATGTTGTAGTGAATATCTTCAGTGAATGCCTGTGAAGGTTTATCTAGTTATCCTTACTGAGACCCTCAAAACATTTTCCTTCACAGAAACTTATAAGCATTCACAGGGGAATATGACCATATTCCATTAATTTAATCAAGACATCTAGCCATAGAGCATAAATAAGAACGTTATTAAATGACCATAGAATCTGAGGGATTTTATAGAATAGTGCATAGAAAAACTTATGAAATAGTACTGCTTCCAGTGTTTCCCCATTTCTAGTGTCTGATGGCAGGTCTAGTCCCTTAGATACCATCCCAAATGCCTGAATTGTGCTCCTGAATTGTGCCTATTGAATGGACTATTATGAAACTAAACAGCTACTCAACTTCCATTATATGACTTATTATGTTAAACAGGCTTTGTTTTTAATTCCTGATCTGCCCAGTATATTTGGTGCCTCTCCCTGTTTTAAGTGATTTATGGGTCATAGCAATGCATCTAAGGAGTGGGAAACACCAGGATGAGAGAAATAATCTCAAGACATCAACTCTTGGAGAAAAACAATAATACATGATTATTTATATCTGATCTTCTTGGCAAGTTAACTTTCCTTTGAACAATGCAAGAGTCATGCTTCCAAAGAACTATCTGGAAGTTTCTTCACAACTTCCTCTCTCCTTTTCACTGGAAAGTTTCTAGAAATAGATTAAGGCTTAGGAGATAAGATGCCTTCAGGAGTCACATTGCTTAACTTTAGGTGACCCTGATGTGACTTTACAGGGCTTCATTATTCCATCTACAGAAGGGAATTTTAAACATGACAGTATAAAACAAATCAACTAGTCTCCATTTTCAGAATTCCCTGGGGAAGAAGAACCCAAAATTAAACAAATTGGTATTGGGTATTGCTCTGTTCTTTCTCTCTTATTTGGTGGTTGCCAAGTCATTTCCCAGGTATTTGAAACTGAGTTAAAGGCTCCCCAGTGGATTTAGTCTCAGTTTCCTTTTGTTCATCTTTATTATGTGCTCACTTGAGGATTAGTTTCTGCAACTGCAACCTTTTAATTCTCAGAAGCTTGGCAACCCACGTTAAAGTACTCTAATCAAAGAAAAGATACACTGTGATACAGTAGAAGAAAGTTTTTCAGAGACCAAGAATTACTTTTAATATAATATAATATAATATATTTAATATAATATAATATAATATATTACTTTTAATATAATTTACTAATGCTGGCTTTGAACTTCAGTATCCATCCCAAACAATGGGGCCTCAAAATATTAACATCATGGGCTCTAAATGTTGATTTTAATGTACCATCTATTAGATCCTTCATGCAAGGACTCATATATGTAAACATCTTTCAAAAAAAAGTGTCTATGGGACAATCACTGAGGATCTACATGTTCAAAGCATAGTCTCTGAGTGAGTTACATCTGTTTTTATTCTAGTGTGCAGTAATTCTGTAGCCTTTGATATTCACTGTTCTTAACTACAAAGCAGTTGGTATCTATCATGAGAGCTAGTTGTGTTGGGTCAGTGAGAAAAAGTCTTCAAAAGACCAGTCCAAAGGCTGACCCCTAGTAAAACTTTCATCAATGATTATTAATAATTTACATAGTATTTAACTCCCAAATGATCTGAAAGGAAAAATTACAATTTATTTATTAGGCATTAACTGAGTCTTATGTTTTAAACACTAGGCCATTGAAACCTTACTGATCAAACAAAGCAAGCAGAAGAGTTGTTCCTAAGGAACTTCCAATCTAGTTAGAAATAATAATCTTTAAAAAAGAAAACAGATAAAATTATATAAGAATACATTATGGTAGGTATCATGAAAATGCATATATTCTTGGGAAAAATAAGGTGCCTAGGACTAAGAATCCTTATAACTGAAGAAAGGATTCAGAGTCCAGAAACTACTCTTGTAGGTTTGAGACTTTCAGAATAGGAGATAAGCCCTAAAATAAGGAGATTCATTGCTCTGAGGAAACTTGTTTTTGTATTCTATTATTAAGTCCTATTATTTTAATTTGGACATTTAAAAAACCATACATCTCAATCTAGAGGGTAGTCTGCTCAGTGAAATAAGTCAGATGAAGACAAACATCACATGATTTTATTCTCATGCTATATAATGAAAACATATGAACTAACTTAAAGAAAATAAATTTGGACTACAAAACCTATGAGTATTTACCAGAATGGAAGGGGAGAGGAAACAGGTAAATCAGAGAAAAGGGGTCAATCTTATGGTGAAGAGTAAAAAAGATATTCTAGTGATGAATTTAATGTAGTGTACACACATAATTTTCAACAACATGCCCCTGAAACTTATATGATGTTATAATGCACCTATGTGTTGATGTTTTTTGCAGTTTTACTTTCTTTCTCCCTGAAAAGTTAGAAGTTTGGGGAGCTCAGAGAAATTAAAATAGACCTGTCTGAGGTTTGTAGTTTGGAGGTAAAACAAATTCTCATTGGAAGTAACCATCCCCATTGAATTCTATTAGCTAAATTTGGGCAAAGCAGAATGTTAACAAAACTTTTGTATTAGTAAGGACCCTGACTAGACAGTAGCAGCCAGTAGATACTGTACAGTATGATTCATTTTAGTCTGTAATTTTCTTGATCTTCATTACCATACTCACAAAAGTTCTGTTATTTTGTATGTATAAAAAGTATGTCCTTTGTATGTTCTTTAATTATGCATGCTCAGTCATTCTTCCTTTATGAATGTTTATTAATTTCCTGAAAAACTTCTGGAATAAATCACTCTATGTCTTCTGTCCATAAATCAGATCCTCAATTCCTGATCTTTGAAGCTCTTCTCTAGCCCTTCCAAAATTAAAATTTATTGTCAATAAAGCTCCTCTTTTCTTTTCTTTTCGTTACTTTTCTTTTCTTTTTGGTTTTTGGGCCACACCCATTGATGCTCAGGGATTACTCCTGGCTATGCGCTCAGAAATTGCTCCTGGCTTGTGGGGACCATCTGGGACGCCAGGGGATCGAATCGAGGTCCGTCCGAGGCAGGCGCTTGCAAAGCAGATGCCTTACCTCTAGCGCCACTATTCTGGCCCCAGGCTCCTCTTTTCTATTCAATTGTTTCTATGTTTTTTTCCAAGATAAAAAATGCTACATATAGAATATTTTAGACATAGAGGCACGAAGAAGGTGCTTTTAGTCATCCAACTAGTTAACAAAATGAAATGTTTTAAACATCCTGGATTGTTTTCCATTGCTGAAGTACATATCTATATATATATTGGGGGGGGGCATACCTGGTGACTCTCAGGAATTACTCCTGACTATGTGCTCAGAAATTGCTCCTGGATTGGGGGACCATAAAGGACGCCAGGGGATCAAACCATGGTCCATCCTAACCTAGCACATGCAAGGCAGATGCCCTACTGCTTGTGTCACTGCTCTGCCCCTGAATTATATTTCTTAAGAATAAAATAATATTCAGGATTATTTAAAAGGTTACTAAAACGTAGTATCTAGGCATTTTCTTCCATCACTAATAAAGGTCTTATTAAAATTTTTAGGGGGTAGGGAAAGGCATGGGGCCAAGATCCATTGAGAAGCCTCTTCATTTTAAGTCTCTTATACCTCTATGAAATACTATTACCTTCATTAGTATTTTTTTCTCCTTTGGTTACTTTTATCTTTTGCTTTTGTATTATATTGGAATCATGTTCTCACCAAATGCCTCATAGAAATGCTCAGAGACTTAGAGGTTTTGATCCCTTGTGCTGAAATGATACTGTTCTTTTTTACAGCAGATCAATTAGCTCACTACCAAATTTGCTTTTAAATTCCCAAGTCTGAAGATGCTCTCACCATAGGGAAAGGGACCAGATAATTTGATGACACCCAGATGTACAGTAGATGAGACTAAGACTTCACTCAGTCATCAGTGAGATAAGCACATCTGGCAATAATAGCATATGCTGGATCCAGGTTTGAATTCCAACTTTTTCTTATCAGTCTTGTAATTTTTAACAAAACATTTCATTTCTGAAAACTCCACTATCAATAAATATATGACAAAAATTTGGGACTTAACTTTCTGTGAAGCAATTAAGTACCTATGATAGCACAGAACAAATAGCAAGCAATAAATGTTTTCCTTTCATCTATTTAGTTAACATATGCATAGCACTTGCAATTTATGTAATATGCAGTGTTCTAATATCAGAACACATTATCTTATCCATGAGAAGAGAGTCCTGACAGTGGGACAGAACACATATGGCAGGGTTTTTAATAATAATAATAATAATTTGTCTTGGTTGAAAATAATCTCAGTAGCAACCAAGTGAGAGAGCAGGAGGCCCAAGGGAAGATGTGAAGTCCATAGGCAGAGCTACCAAACCTGCCAAAATGAACAGACACTCATCTCATTCACACAGGGTCACACCAAGAGCAAGATAATACTCCTACCCACATAAAACTCCTCTGAGACCTCCCTGGCAATGAAGAGACTAACAGTAATGTAGGAAATAATAAAACTTAGAGCAAAATCAATAAACTTAGATCTCCCCTCTCAAAATACAAAGCATTGATGAAACCAAGAGTTGGTTCTTTGAAAAATTAAACAAGATTGAAAAACCACTACCCAGATTTACAAAGAATGAAAGAACCTTAATGAACTGAATCAGAAATATAAGGGGGAATATCACAACAGACACCATAGAAATTCAAAGGATTAGCTGACATTACTTTGAGAAACTTTTAAGCCATGAAATGAGAGAAGAAATGGATAAATTCTTGAACTCTTATAATCTACCAAGAACCAACAAAGATTAGTTGGAATACCTGAGCAGACCAAACACTATTCATAAAATTGAAATGGTAATCAAAAGTCTTCCAAAAGGAAAAAGTCAAGGCCAGATGGCTTAACTAATGAATCTTTTCAACATTTAAGTAACTTTTTCCAACCGTTGACTACCAGTCATTTTCATATTAGTCCAAGAAATTTATGAAAGAGAAACACTCCCAAATAGTTTCTATAAAGCAAATATTATCCTATTATCAAAAACAGCAACAGAACTAAAAAAAATAATTACAAGCCAATATTATTAATGAACACTGATGCTAAGATTCCTCAACCAAATACTAGAAAATAGAATACAAAAATGCATCAAAAATATCATACACTGTTGTAAGATCCCCCTTGTGATGCTTTTCCTAAACTACTTGGCAGACAGTACCCTGTAAAGAAACTATTCTGGGGATTCTCTTTGAGGGAAAAGTATAAAAGACACTGCTTCAAAGATGGGAAAGGACAGAACAAAGAGGGTGTGTGGTCATGCCATCTCCCCATGATCAGTGGTCACTCTGAGGCTTGATTATAGGCCCTCCTCCTTCACAGAGAGCTCTGGTTAAAGGAGTTTTTTGTTTCAGAGGCATTCCTAAACTCTAATGTCTATGCTTTTTTTTCTCCCTGGTACCTCCCTGGCCATGCTTCTGTAATGTCCTGACACCCTACACACATCTCAGTTCTTCTTGTCCTATAAAACCATTATTGAAATGGAATACTGTATTTCTGGTTATCATCCTGGGATCTATTCATTCCTGCTCATCAGATTGAAGAAATATCCTCACTTCCAAACTCCCCAGGAGGATGGATATTGACCCTCACTGGCTGACAGGGTTGACACACACCATGACCAAGTAGAATTCATGTCATTGATACAAGGATGGTTTAACATATGAAAGTCCATCAACATAATACACCAAATCAATGAAAGAAAAAAATTACTTAGTTACTTCAGAAAAAAATTGAAGAGGATCTAAAGAAATGAAAGAACATCCCATGCTCATGGATAGGTAGAATTAACATAGTCAAAATGACTATCCTACCCAAACTACTGTATAGAATTAATGCAATCCCTATCCAAATTCAGACACCATTCTTTAAAGAATTAGAACAATCAATCACAAAATTTATATGGAACCACAAAAGACCCAGGATAGCCAATAGCCAAACACATACTGAAAAACAAGAAGCTGGGGGCTATCTCCTTACCTAACTTGAAACTATACTATAAAGCCATAGTGATCAAAACAGCATGGTACTGAAACAGAGACAGGACCACAGACCAGTGGGTCAGAACAGAATTTTCAGACATAAACCCCCAGATATACAGCCAACTAATATTTGATATTTGATAAAAGAGGCAAGAACTTGAAATGGAACAAAGAAAGTCTATTCAACAACTGGAAAACTACATGTACGAAAGTGAAAATTGACCCATACCTCACTTCTTATACAAAAGTCAACTCAAAATGGATCAAAGACTTTGAAATCAGACCCTAATCTATAAAGTTTATCAAGAATAAAATAGGCAGAACACTCAAAGACCTACATATTAAAAAGGTCTTCGAGGATGGAGCACCAATGGCAAGAACTTTAGCATCAAATATAAACAAATGGGACTACATCAAACTAAAAACTTCTGCATGGCGAAAGAAACCCTACTTAACACATGAAGACAGTTAACAGAATGGGAAAAAATCTTTTCACTCGACATATCAGATAAAGGGCTGATATCTAGAACATACAAAGCACTCAGAAAGCTGAGCCCCCCAAAACCAAACAAAGCCATAAAAAATGGGGAGATAAAATGAATAGACACTTTCTCTGAGGAAGACAGAAGGATGGCCAACAAACACATGAAAACATACTCACCTTCATTCATCATCAGGGAGATCCAAATCAAGACAACAATGAGATACCACCTTACACCAGTGAGGATGGCTCACATCAAAAATAATGGGAACAACCTTTGTTGGCAGGGATGCGGTATGAAAGGCATGCTCATCCACTGCTGGTGGGAATGCCACCTAGTCCAACACCTATGGAGAACAGCCTGGAGAGTGCTCAAAGAAAGCAGAATTGAGCTTTCATTTGACCCAGCAATTGCTTTTCTAGGTATATACCCACAAGTTGGAAGGACATTCATTCCAAAATATGTGTGCACCCCACTATTTATCGCAGCACTCAGTATAATAGCCAAGTCTTGGAACCAACCACGATGTCCAACAACAGATGAATGGATCATTAATATGTGGTATTTATACACAATGGAATACTACATGGCAGTCAGAAATGATACAATCACAGACTTTGCAGCAACGTGGATGGACCTAGAACATATTATGTTAAACGAAGTAAGTCAGAAGACAAAAGATAAACACAGAATGATAGCACTATTCTGAAGCACCTAGAACATACACCTTATATACAACTAATACTCAACTATCAAATAACAGGGTATAACAGGGTAGAAACTCCAAACACAGTAATACTCAACATATACTCAGGACCAGTGCCAAAATACATGAAAAAGGAACACCACAACTTTTGACTACACATTATACCACAAAGAAACCAGCAACAGCAGAAACAGCAGCATAGAGAGAACAGGTAAGTAATCAGCCTTTTACTACAAAGGCCCATAATAATCCCTTAGGGATCTTATACTGGATCACAGGTAAAGTATATCATGGGAAATCACTGACTCCAAAGGAAACATCCCATAACACTATGTTTTAGTGCCTTAATCTCACTATATTTAAAATAACCTCTCAGCTTTTCTGTCCACAGGCATTCTTGGATACAAAGGGTGGACAAACTAAGAAGGCATCTTGGGGCCCAGTGACACGAGATACCATACCCAGCTTGCACTTCAAGAATGTCCCGAGAAAACTCTTTAACATACACTTTATCTCTTGGTTATACCTTCTTTTAGGATTTGAAGCATGTGACCAGTCAGACCACCGAAGCAGCAACTATGACGTACAGACTTATACTACAGGCCCTACTCATCGAACACATTCAAGCAAACTAGCATTCCCTTGCCATTTTCTCCTCTCTTCTCACTATTTTTTCTTTTTCTTTTCTTTTCTTTTCTTTTCTTTTCTTTTCCTCTTTTCTTTTTTCTTTTCTCTTCACCCTTTCTTTCTAATGTATTTTCTCTTTTCTTTTTTCCTACCCCTTCCATATACTTTCCCCTTTCCCCACTTTAGAAATTCAACTATCCCTTCACCCCTCAATCCTATCCAGACCTCCCACCGTATTAAAACTCTTCACCCTTAGTTATTAATTCATTAGGCATCAAGACTAACCTCCTACCCCAACAAACCAGTACCCAGCACCCAAGCGAAGGGATACCCAGTCAAACCCATACCTCGCCCCTGCAAGAAAAGGCAACCAACTCCCCTGCGGACTCATGCTGCACGGCCCTCCCTACCAAATCCCCCTACCGTGGACTGTTACTTGAAACCGGATTTAGCTCTAAAAGTATCCCCAATGCAAGAACTCTTACAAGACCTCCCTGCAGCAAATCCTTTGCCAATCTCAAGAAGGTCAGGGGGAGTGATGGAAAGGTGCCTGGGAACCCACACACCACAAGAAAATCTCAAAAGACAATGGGGAAACTTATACTTCCAACGTAAGTATAAGACCAGTGTTACACCACCTCTTTACCTGCTTTCCCCCAAAAGTAAGGTAGTCTCATGCATCACTTTGTTCCTTTAATTATTTTGTTAATTCATTTTTTAAATGATTGTTTTACATATACATATGTGAGCACATATACTTTTATTCCTATTTTTATCTTTTTTGGGTGTGTGACCTGTTTCTGTTTTCCTCTCTGCCCACCCCCAAATGCACCAACAATATAAAGTAGCACTATTTCTTCCTGCAAAGGCACACTAAAAAAAGGGGAAATCTTACATATAAAAAAGAGCTCTTATCTACTAGGGATAAGAACTCATACTTGTTTACAATACAGGGATATCTCCCACCTTGAAAATATGTCACGCGGACCCAATTTAGACCTCAGGTGATTAGACACCATCAGTCCAGCCTTGAACCCTGGATCCCAGACATAGAATTGACACAGTTCTTCACAACAACTACAGGAAACAAATCTCATCCAGGACATCCTTAATACCGCTGGGCCACCAACAAGTGCCAGCTCTAATATGACATCCTGACAACAAGGAAAATGGGAACAACTTGACCTAAGAACAGGTTATCCTACGTCACCAACTAATGATAAAACAAAATCAGAAGACTTGTCACCCTTTGGTCAGTTCAAAAGCCAAGATCGTGATTTACAGATGACTGGCTGCTAGAACCATGACCGAACTGAATATATCTTGAGACCAATCAAAAAGCCCTAGTCTAGGGTTTGAACTACAACCCGCACAACAACCATGATCCCCAGTTCCAAAGGTCTGGCAGAGACAATTGCAATGGAATGGGGCTTCTGGAAACACAATGAAAGACGCTATCCTAGGTTCCATCCTAGGATCAGTGCAAAGACCAACACCACCAACCACAGAAGATGGATTAAAATGACACTGAGGGAACAGAACTTCTAGAACCACAAAGAAAGACTTCATCATAAGTCCCACTCCTGGACCTGTGCAGATACTGAGATCTCTAGATACAGAGGTCTTATTTCATCACCCAGCATGGAGCAGAATTCTTTCAAACACCACTAAAGCACCACCGGGAGAATAAATGAACCTGAACTGAGTCTATAGTTAATCCTGTGACAATATACTCCAAGGGTGGAGAAACCCCATA